>NW_026292690.1:0-51572 GCF_023091745.1 Budorcas taxicolor | reverse complement strand
GGCCTCCTCTTGAGATGCGACGGGAATGCCGGGAACTCTTTCCCGACGAAGCAGGGAAAGGATCCCTCATCTCGAGTTACGAGGCGGACCCGGGGCTCCTCTGGATGTGGGCGGGACCCTCGTGATTCCTCTCGAGTGGAGACGGCTATGTCGGGGAACTTCTTGATTTGCAGCAAGGGTGTGAAGGAGCCTTTCGAAGTTCCAGAGGTGAGATGTGATCAGCCTCCAGAGGCCTCAGCGGAAATGGGCCTCATCTCGCCTGGAGGGGAGAACTTCCTGGATATTCTCGAGTTGCGGCAGGTCTTCTCGAGTTACGACGGGGACCTCAGGGACCCGCTCTGGTGGCCTCAGGAAAGGCCCAGTCCCCATGCGAGTGGCTAGGGGACCTCTCGGGTTTTCCTCTCCCGTCCATGCCGGGGCCTCAGTCCTTGTGTGGAGTCGGGGCCGGAACCTGAGGATTCCTCTCCAGTGTTGCCATGGATCTTGGGGTGCTTCTGAGTCTCCCCAGGGGAGTCAGCCTCGTCTCGAGTGGGGGCATGCACGTGCGCTTTCCTCCCGAGCTGCAGCAGTAGTGTCACGCTTCCTGTCACGTGGATCAAGGGATCTGTGGCTTTCCCTCGAGGCTGTCCCTCGAGGCTTTCCCACGAGGCTTTCCCACAGGGCTGTGCCACGTGCCACCTTGGTGTGAGTCGATCCTCGGCGTGAAAGACGAGCCGGTGAAGGGAAAAGAGGTTCCTCTGGAATGGACTGAGACATCTGGGGGACTCTTGGAAAGCTGGCACGACCCTGGAGTTCCTCTCGCCGTTCCTGTTGAGAGGGCCTCCCCTTGAGATGCGACGGGAACGCCGGGAACTCTTTCCCGACGAAGCAGGGACAGGATCCCTCATCTCGAGCTACGAGGCCGAATCGGGGCTCCTCTGGATGTGGGCGGGACCCTCGTGATTCCTCTCGAGTGGAGACGGGTATGTCGGGGAACTTCTTGATTTGCACCAAGGGTGTGAAGGAGCCTTTCGACGTTCCAGAGGTGAGGTGTGATCAGCCTCGAGACGCCTCAGCGGAAATGGGCCTCATCTCGCCTGGAGGGGAGAACCTCCTGGATTTTCTCGAGTTGCGGCAGGTCTTCTCGAGTTACGACGGGGACCTCAGGGACCCGCTCTGCTGGCCTCATGAAAGGCCAGTCCCCATGCGAGTTGCTAGGGGACCTCTCGGGATTCCTCTCCCGTCCATGCCGGGGCCTCAGTCCTTGTGTGGAGTCGGGGCCCGAACCTGAGGATTCCTCTCCAGTGTTGCCATGGATCTTGGGGTGCTTCTGAGTCTCCCCAGGGGAGTCGGGCCTCGTCTCGAGTGTGGGCATGCACGTGCGCTTTCCTCCCGAGCTGCAGCAGCAGTGTCACGCTTCCTTTCACGTGGATCAAGGGATCTGTGGCTTTCCCTCGAGGCTGTCCCTCGAGGCTTTCCCACGAGGCTTTCCCACAGGGCTGTGCCACGTGCCACCTTGGTGTGAGTCGATCCTCGGCGTGAAAGACCAGCAGGTGAAGGGAAAAGAGGTTCCTCTGGAATGGACTGAGACATCTGGGGGGACTCTTGGAATGGTGGCACGACCCTGGAGTTCCTCTCGCCGTTCCTGTTGAGAGGGCCTCCTCTTGAGATGCGACGGGAACGCCGGGAACTCTTTCCCCACGAAGCAGGGAAAGGATCCCTCATCTCGAGCTACGAGGCGGAAACGGGGCTCCTCTGGATGTGGGCGGGACCCTCGTGATTCCTCTCGAGTGGAGACGGGTATGTCGGGGAACTTCTTGATTTGCACCAAGGGTGTGAAGGACCCTTTCGAAGTTCCAGAGGTGAGGTGTGATCAGCATCGAGACGCCTCAGCGGAAATTGGCCTCATCTCGCCTGGAGGAGAGAACCTCCTGGATTTTCTCGAGTTGCGGCAGGTCTTCTCGAGTTACGATGGGGACCTCAGGGACCCGCTCTGGTGGCCTCAGGAAAGGCCAGTCCCCATGCGAGTTGCTAGGGGGCCTCTCGGGATTCCTCTCCCGTCCATGCCGGGGCCTCAGTCCTTGTGTTGAGTCGGGGCCGGAACCTGAGGGTTCCTCTCCAGTGTTGCCATGGATCTTGGGGTGCTTCTGAGTCTCCCCAGGGGAGTCGGGCCTCGTCTCGAGTGGGGGCATGCACGTGCGCTTTCCTCCGAGCTGCAGCAGTAGTGTCACGCTTCCTGTCACGTGGATCAAGGGATCTGTGGCTTTCCCTCGAGGCTGTCCCTCGAGGCTTTCCCACGAGGCTTTCCCACAGGGCTGTGCCACGTGCCACCTTGGTGTGAGTCGATCCTCGGCGTGAAAGACGAGCCGGTGAAGGGAAAAGAGGTTCCTCTGGAATGGAATGAGACATCTGGGGGACTCTTGGAATGGTGGCACGACCCTGGAGTTCCTCTCGCCGTTCCTGTTGAGAGGGCCTCCTCTTGAGATGCGACGGGAACGCCGGGAACTCTTTCCCGATGAAGCAGGGACAGGATCCCTCATCTCGAGCTAAGAGGCCGAATCGGGGCTCCTCTGGATGTGGGCGGGACCCTCGTGATTCCTCTCGAGTGGAGACGGGTATGTCGGGAAACTTCTTGATTTGCAGCAAGGGTGTGAAGGAGCCTTTCGAAGTTCCAGAGGTGAGGTGTGATCCGCCTCGTGACACCTCAGCAGAAATGGGCCTCATCTCGCCTGGAGGGGAGAACCTCCTGGATTTTCTCGAGTTGCGGCAGGTCTTCTCGAGTTATGACGGGGACCACAGGGGACCCGCTCTGGTGGCCTCAGGAAAGGCCAGTCCCCATGCGAGTTGCTAGGGGGCCTCTCGGGATTCCTCTCCCGTCCATGCCGGGGCCTCAGTCCTTGTGTGGAGTCGGGGCTGGAACCTGAGGATTCCTCTCCAGTGTTGCCATGGATCTTGGGGGGCTTCTGAGTCTTCCCAGGGGAGTCGGGCCTCGTCTCGAGTGGGGGCATGCACGTGCGCTTTCCTCCCGAGCTGCAGCAGTAGTGTCACGCTTCCTGTCACGTGGATCAAGGGATCTGTGGCTTTCCCTCGAGGCTGTCCCTCGAGGCTTTCCCACGAGGCTTTCCCACAGGGCTGTGCCATGTGCCACCTTGGTGTGAGTCGATCCTCGGCGTGAAAGACGAGCCGGTGAAGGGAAAACACGTTCCTCTGGAATGGACTGAGACATCTGGGGGACTCTTGGAAAGGTGGCACGACCCTGGAGTTCCTCTCGCAGTTCCTGTTGAGAGGGCCTCCTCTTGAGATGCGACGGGAATGCCGGGAACTCTTTCCCGACGAAGCAGGGACAGGATCCCTCATCTCGAGCTACGAGGCCGAAACGGGGGTCCTCTGGATGTGGGCGGGACCCTCGTGATTCCTCTCGAGTGGAGACGGGTATGTCGGGAAACTTCTTGATTTGCAGCAAGGGTGTGAAGGCGCCTTTCGAAGTTCCAGAGGTGAGGTGTGATCCGCCTCGTGACACCTCAGCAGAAATGGGCCTCATCTCGCCTGGAGGGTAGAACCTCCTGGATTTTCTCGAGTTGCGGCAGGTCTTCTCGAGTTACGACGGGGACCTCAGGGACCCGCTCTGGTGGCCTCAGGAAAGGCCAGTCCCCATGCGAGTTGCTAGGGGACCTCTCGGGATTCCTCTCCCGTCCATGCCGGGGCCTCAGTCCTTGTGTGGAGTCGGGGCCGGAACCTGAGGATTCCTCTCCAGTGTTGCCATGGATCTTGGGGTGCTTCTGAGTCTCCCCAGGGGAGTCGGGCCTCGTCTCGAGTGGGGGCATGCACGTGCGCTTTCCTCCCGAGCTGTAGCAGCAGTGTCACGCTTCCTTTCACGTGGATCAAGGGATCTGTGGCTTTCCCTCGAGGCTGTCCCTCGAGGCTTTCCCACGAGGCTTTCCCACAGGGCTGTGCCACGTGCCACCTTGGTGTGAGTCGATCCTCGGCGTGAAAGACCAGCAGGTGAAGGGAAAAGAGGTTCCTCTGGAATGGACTGAGACATCTGGGGGACTCTTGGAATGGTGGCACGACCCTGGAGTTCCTCTCGCCGTTCCTGTTGAGAGGGCCTCCTCTTGAGATGCGACGGGAACGCCGGGAACTCTTTTCCGACGAAGCAGGGAAAGGATCCCTCATCTCGAGCTACGAGGCGGAAACGGGGCTCCTCTGGATGTGGGCGGGACCCTCGTGATTCCTCTTGAGTGGAGACGGGTATGTCGGGGAACTTCTTGATTTGCACCAAGGGTGTGAAGGACCCTTTCGAAGTTCCAGAGTTGAGGTGTGATCAGCATCGAGACGCCTCAGCGGAAATGGGCCTCATCTCGCCTGGAGGGGAGAACCTCCTGGATTTTCTCGACTTGCGGCAGGTCTTCTCGAGTTACGACGGGGACCTCAGGGACCCGCTCTGGTGGCCTCAGGAAAGGCCAGTCCCCATGCGAGTTGCTAGGGGACCTCTCGGGATTCCTCTCCCGTCCATGCCGGGGCCTCAGTCCTTGTGTTGAGTCGGGGCCGGAACCTGAGGATTCCTCTCCAGTGTTGCCATGGATCTTGGGGTGCTTCTGAGTCTCCCCAGGGGAGTCAGGCCTCGTCTCGAGTGGGGGCATGCACGTGCGCTTTCCTCCCGAGCTGCAGCAGTAGTGTCACGCTTCCTGTCACGTGGATCAAGGGATCTGTGGCTTTCCCTCGAGGCTGTCCCTCGAGGCTTTCCCACGAGGCTTTCCCACAGGGTTGTGCCAGGTGCCACCTTGGTGTGAGTCGATCCTCGGCGTGAAAGACGAGCCGGTGAAGGGAAAAGACGTTCCTCTGGAATGGACTGAGACATCTGGGGGACTCTTGGAAAGGTGGCACGACCCTGGAGTTCCTCTCGCCGTTCCTGTTGAGAGGGCCTCCTCTTGAGATGCGACGGGATCGCCGGGAACTCTTTCCCGACGAAGCAGGGACAGGATCCCTCATCTCGAGCTACGAGGCCGAAACGGGGCTCCTCTGGATGTGGGCGGGACCCTCGTGATTCCTCTCGAGTGGAGACGGGTATGTCGGGAAACTTCTTGATTTGCAGCAAGGGTGTGAAGGAGCCTTTCGAAGTTCCAGAGGTGAGGTGTGATCCGCCTCGTGACACCTCAGCAGAAATGGGCCTCATCTCGCCTGGAGGGGAGAACCTCCTGGATTTTCTCGAGTTGCGGCAGGTCTTCTCGAGTTACGACGGGGACCTCAGGGACCCGCTCTGGTGGCCTCAGGAAAGGCCAGTCCCCATGCGAGTTGCTAGGGGACCACTCGGGATTCCTCTCCCGTCCATGCTGGGGCCTCAGTCCTTGTGTGGAGTCGGGGCCGGAACCTGAGGATTCCTCTCCAGTGTTGCCATGGATCTTGGGGTGCTATTGAGTCTCCCCAGGGGAGTCGGGCCTCGTCTCGAGTGTGGGCATGCACGTGCGCTTTCCTCCCGAGCTGCAGCAGCAGTGTCACGCTTCCTTTCACGTGGATCAAGGGATCTGTGGCTTTCCCTCGAGGCTGTCCCTCGAGGCTTTCCCACGAGGCTTTCCCACAGGGCTGTGCCACGTGCCACCTTGGTGTGAGTCGATCCTCGGCGTGAAAGACGAGCCGGTGAAGGGAAAAGAGGTTCCTCTGGAATGGACTGAGACATCTGGGGGACTCTTGGAATGGTGGCACGACCCTGGAGTTCCTCTCGCCGTTCCTGTTGAGAGGGCCTCCTCTTGAGATGCGACGGGAACGCCGGGAACTCTTTCCCGACGAAGCAGGGACAGGATCCCTCATCTCGAGCTACGAGGCCGAATCGGGGCTCCTCTGGATGTGGGCGGGACCCTCGTGATTCCTCTCGAGTGGAGACGGGTATGTCGGGGAACTTCTTGATTTGCACCAAGGGTGTGAAGGAGCCTTTCGACGTTCCACAGGTGAGGTGTGATCAGCCTCGAGACGCCTCAGCGGAAATGGGCCTCATCTCGCCTGGAGGGGAGAACCTCCTGGATTTTCTCGAGTTGCGGCAGGTCTTCTCGAGTTACGACGGGGACCTCAGGGACCCGCTCTGCTGGCCTCATGAAAGGCCAGTCCCCATGCGAGTTGCTAGGGGACCTCTCGGGATTCCTCTCCCGTCCATGCCGGGGCCTCAGTCCTTGTGTGGAGTCGGGGCCCGAACCTGAGGATTCCTCTCCAGTGTTGCCATGGATCTTGGGGTGCTTCTGAGTCTCCCCAGGGGAGTCAGGCCTCGTCTCGAGTGGGCTCATGCACGTGCGCTTTCCTCCCGAGCTGCAGCAGTAGTGTCACGCTTCCTGTCACGTGGATCAAGGGATCTGTGGCTTTCCCTCGAGGCTGTCCCTCGAGGCTTTCCCACGAGGCTTTCCCACAGGGCTGTGCCACGTGCCACCTTGGTGTGAGTCGATCCTCGGCGTGAAAGACGAACCGGTGAAGGGAAAAGAGCTTCCTCTGGAATGGACTGAGACATCTGGGGGACTCTTGGAATGGTGGCACGACCCTGGAGTTCTTCTCGCCGTTCCTGTTGAGAGGGCCTCCTCTTGAGATGCGACGGTAATGCCGGGAACTCTTTCCCGACGAAGCAGGGAAAGGATCCCTCATCTCGAGCTACGAGGCGGACCCGGGGCTCCTCTGGATGTGGGCGGGACCCTCGTGATTCCTCTCGAGTGGAGACGGCTATGTCGGGGAACTTCTTGATTTGCAGCAAGGGTGTGAAGGAGCCTTTCGAAGTTCCAGAGGTGAGATGTGATCAGACTCCAGAGGCCTCAGCGGAAATGGGCCTCATCTCGCCTGGAGGGGAGAACTTCCTGGATATTCTCGAGTTGCGGCAGGTCTTCTCGAGTTACGACGGGGACCTCAGGGACCCGCTCTGGTGGCCTCAGGAAAGGCCAGTCCCCATGCGAGTGGCTAGGGGACCTCTCGGGTTTCCTCTCCCGTCCATGCCGGGGCCTCAGTCCTTGTGTGAAGTCGGGGCCGGAACCTGAGGATTCCTCTCCAATGTTGCCATGGATCTTGGGGTGCTTCTGAGTCTCCCCAGGGGAGTCAGGGCTCGTCTCGTGTGGGGGCATGCACGTGCGCTTTCCTCCCGAGCTGCAGCAGTAGTGTCACGCTTCCTGTCACGTGGATCAAGGGATCTGTGGCTTTCACTCGAGGCTGTCCCTCGAGGCTTTCCCACGAGGCTTTCCCACAGGGCTGTGCCACGTGCCACCTTGGTGTGAGTCGATGCTCGGCGTGAAAGACGAGCCGGTGAAGGGAAAAGAGCTTCCTCTGGAATGGACTGAGACATCTGGGGGACTCTTGGAATGGTGGCACGACCCTGGAGTTCCTCTCGCCGTTCCTGTTGAGAGGGCCTCCTCTTGAGATGCGACGGGAACGCCGGGAACTCTTTCCCGACGAAGCAGGGCAAGGATCACTCATCTCGAGCTACGAGGCGGACCCGGGGCTCCTCTGGATGTGGGCGGGACCCTCGTGATTCCTCTCGAGTGGAGACGGGTATGTCGGGAAACTTCTTGATTTGCACCAAGGGTGTGAAGGACCCTTTCGAAGTTCCAGAGGTGAGGTGTGATCAGCCTCAAGACGCCTCAGCGGAAATGGGCCTCATCTCGCCTGGAGGGGAGACCCTCCTGGATTTTCTCGAGTTGCGGCAGGTCTTCTCGAGTTACGACGGGGACCTCAGGGACCCGCTCTGGTGGCCTCAGGAAAGGCCAGTCCCCATGCGAGTTGCTAGGGGACCTCTCGGGATTCCTCTCCCGTCCATGCCGGGGCCTCAGTCCTTGTGTGGAGTCGGGGCCGGAACCTGAGGATTCCTCTCCAGTGTTGCCATGGATCTTGGGGTGCTTCTGAGTCTCCCCAGGGAAGTCAGGCCTCGTCTCGAGTGGGGGCATGCACGTGCGCTTTCCTCCCGAGCTGCAGCAGTAGTGTCACGCTTCCTGTCACGTGGATCAAGGGATCTGTGGCTTTCCCTCGAGGCTGTCCCTCGAGGCTTTCCCACGAGGCTTTCCCACAGGGCTCTGTCACGTGCCACCCTGGTGTGAGTCGATCCTCGGCGTGAAAGACGAGCCGGTGAAGGGAAAAGAGGTTCCTCTGGAATGGACTGAGACATCTGGGGGACTCTTGGAATGCTGGCACGACACTGGAGTTCCTCTCGCCGTTCCTGTTGAGACGGCCTCCTCTTGAGATGCGACGGGAACGCCGGGAACTCTTTCCCGACGAAGCAGGGAAAGGATCCCTCATCTCGAGCTTCGAGGCGGACCCGGGTCTCCTCTGGATGTGGGCGGGACCCTCGTGATTCCTCTCGAGTGGAGACGGGTATGTCGGGAAACTTCTTGATTTGCACCAAGGGTGTGAAGGACCCTTTCGAAGTACCAGAGGTGAGGTGTGATCAGCCTCGAGACGCCTCAGCGAAAATGGGCCTCATCTCGCCTGGAGGGGAGAACCTCCTGGATTTTCTCCAGTTGCGGCAGGTCTTCTCGAGTTACGACGGGGACCTCAGGGACCCGCTCTGGTGGCCTCAGGAAAGTCCAGTCCCCATGCGAGTTGCTAGGGGACCTCTCGGGATTCCTCTCCCGTCCATGCCGGGGCCTCAGACCTTGTGCGGAGTCGGGGCCGGAACCTGAGGATTCCTCTCCAGTGTTGCCATGGATCTTGGGGTGCTTCTGAGTCTCCCCAGGGGAGTCAGGCCTCGTCTCGAGTGGGGGCATGCACGTGCGCTTTCCTCCCGAGCTGCAGCAGTAGTGTCACGCTTCCTGTCACGTGGATCAAGGGATCTGTGGCTTTCCCTCGAGGCTGTCCCTCGAGGATTTCTCACGAGGCTTTCCCACAGGGCTGTGCCACGTGCCACCTTGGTGTGAGTCGATCCTCGGCGTGAAAGACGAGCCGGTGAAGAGAAAAGAGTTTCCTCTGGAATGGACTGAGACATCTGGGGGACTCTTGGAATGGTGGCAATACCCAGGAGTTCCTCTCGCCGTTCCTGTTGAGAGGGCCTCCCCTTGAGATGCGAAGGGAACGCCGGGAACTCTTTCCCGACGAAGCAGGGACAGGATCCCTCATCTCGAGCTACGAGGCGGAAACGGGGCTCCTCTGGATGTGGGCGGGACCCTCGTGATTCCTCTCGAGTGGAGACGGGTATGTCGGGGAACTTCTTGATTTGCAGCAAGGGTGTGAAGGAGACTTTCGAAGTTCCAGAGGTGAGGTGTAATCCGCCACGTAACACCTCAGCAGAAATGGGCCTCATCTCGCCTGGAGGGGAGAACCTCCTGGATTTTCTCGAGTTGCGGCAGCTGTTCTCGAGTTACGACGGGGACCTCAGGGACCCGCTCTGGTGGCCTCAGGAAAGGCCAGTCCCCATGCGAGTTGCTAGGGGACCTCTCGGGATTCGTCTCCCGTCCATGCCGGGGCCTCAGTCCTTGTGTGGAGTCGGGGCCGGAACCTGAGGATTCCTCTCCAGTGTTGCCATGGATCTTGGGTGCTTCTGAGTCTCCCCAGGGGAGTCAGGCCTCGTCTCAAGTGGGGGCATGCACGTGCGCTTTCCTCCCGAGCTGCAGCAGTAGTGTCACGCTTCCTGTCAAGTGGATCAAGGGATCTGTGGCTTTCCCTCGAGGCTGTCCCTCGAGGCTTTCCCACGAGGCTTTCCCACAGGGCTGTGCCACGTGCCACCTTGGTGTGAGTCGATCCTCGGCGTGAAAGACGAGCCGGTGAAGGGAAAAGAGGTTCCTCTGGAATGGACTGAGACATCTGGGGGACTCTTGGAATGGTGGCACGACCCTGGAGTTCCTCTTGCCGTTCCTGTTGAGAGGGCCTCCTCTTGAGATGCGACGGGATTGCCGGGAACTCTTTCCCGACGAAGCAGGGACAGGATCCCTCATCTCGAGCTACGAGGCCGAAACGGGGCTCCTCTGGATGTGGGCGGGACCCTCGTGATTCCTCTCGAGTGGAGACGGGTATGTCGGGGAACTTCTTGATTTGCAGCAAGTGTGTGAAGGAGCCTTTCGAAGTTCCACAGGTGAGGTGTGATCCGCCTCGTGACACCTCAGCGGAAATGGGCCTCATCTCGCCTGGAGGGGAGAACCTGCTGGATTTTCTCGAGTTGCGGCAGGTCTTCTCGAGTTACGACGGGGACCTCAGGGACCCGCTCTGGTGGTCTCAGGAAAGGCCAGTCCCCATGCGAGTTGCTAGGGGACCTCTCGGGATTCCTCTCCCGTCCATGCCGGGGCCTCAGTCCTTGTGTGGAGTCGGGGCCGGAACCTGAGGATTCCTCTCCAGTGTTGCCATGGATCTTGGGGTGCTTCTGAGTCTCCCCAGGGGAGTCCGGCCTCGTCTCGAGTGGGGGCATGCACGTGCGCTTTCCTCCCGAGCTGCAGCAGTAGTGTCACGCTTCCTGTCACGTGGATCAAGGGATCTGTGGCTTTCCCTCGAGGCTGTCCCTCGAGGCTTTCCCACGAGGCTTTCCCACAGGGCTCTGCCACGTGCCACCCTGGTGTGAGTCGATCCTCGGCGTGAAAGACGAGCCGGTGAAGGGTAAAGAGTTTCCTCTGGAATTGACTGGGATATCTGGGGGACTCTTGGAATGCTGGCACGACCCTGGAGTTCCTCTCGCCGTTCCTGTTGAGAGGGCCTCCTCTTGAGATGCGACGGAAATGCCGGGAACTCTTTCCCGACGAAGCAGGGAAAGGATCCCTCATCTCGAGCTACGAGGCGGAAACGGGGCTCCTCTGGATGTGGGCGGGACCCTCGTGATTCCTCTCGAGTGGAGACGGGTATGTCAGGGTACTTCTTGATTTGCACCAACGGTGTGAAGGACCCTTTCGAAGTACCAGAGGTGAGGTGTGATCAGCCTCGAGACGCCTCAGCGAAAATGGGCCTCATCTCGCCTGGAGGGGAGAACCTCCTGGATTTTCTCCAGTTGCGGCAGGTCTTCTCGAGTTACGACGGGGACCTCAGGGACCCGCTCTGGTGGCCTCAGGAAAGGCCAGTCCCCATGCGAGTTGCTAGGGGACCTCTCGGGATTCCTCTCCCGTCCATGCCGGGGCCTCAGACCTTGTGCGGAGTCGGGGCCGGAACCTGAGGATTCGTCTCCAGTGTTGCCATGGATCTTGGGGTGCTTCTGAGTCTCCCCAGGGGAGTCAGGCCTCTTCTCGAGTGGGGGCATGCACGTGCGCTTTCCTCCCGAGCTGCAGCAGTAGTGTCACGCTTCCTGTCACGTGGATCAAGGGATCTGTGGCTTTCCCTCGAGGCTGTCCCTCGAGGCTTTCCCACGAGGCTTTCCCACTGGGCTGTGCCACGTGCCACCTTGGTGTGAGTCGATCCTCGGCGTGAAAGACGAGCCGGTGAAGAGAAAAGAGTTTCCTCTGGAATGGACTGAGACATCTTGGGGACTCTTGGAATGGTGGCACGACCCAGGAGTTCCTCTCGCCGTTCCTGTGGAGAGGGCCTCCTCTTGAGATGCGACGGGAACGCCGGGAACTCTGTCCCGACGAAGCAGGGAAAGGATCCCTCATCTCGAGCTTCGAGGCGGAAACGGGGCTCCTCTGGATGTGGGCGGGACCCTCGTGATTCCTCTCGAGTGGAGACGGCTATGTCGGGGAACTTCTTGATTTGCACCAAGGGTGTGAATGAGCCTTTCGAAGTTCCAGAGGTGAGATGTGATCAGCCTCGAGACACCTCAGCAGAAATGGGCCTCATCTCGCCTGGAGGGGAGAACCTCCTGGATTTTCTCGAGTTGCGGCAGGTCTTCTCGAGTTACGACGGGGACGTCAGGGACCCGCTCTGGTGGCCTCAGGAAAGGCCAGTCCCCATGCGAGTTGCTAGGGGGCCTCTCGGGATTCCTCTCCCGTCCATGCCGGGGCCTCAGTCCTTGTGTGGAGTCGGGGCCGGAACCTGAGGATTCCTCTCCAGTGTTGCCATGGATCTTGGGGTGCTTCTGAGTCTCCCCAGGGGAGTCAGGCCTCGTCTCGAGTGGGGGCATGCACGTGCGCTTTCCTCCCGAGCTGCAGCAGTAGTGTCACGCTTCCTGTCACGTGGATCAAGGGATCTGTGGCTTTCCCTCGAGGCTGTCCCTCGAGGCTTTCCCACGAGGCTTTCCCAAAGGGCTGTGCCACGTGCCACCTTGGTGTGAGTCGATCCTCGGCTGGAAGACGAACCGGTGAAGGGAAAAGAGTTTCCTCTAGAATGGACTGAGACATCTGGGGGACTCTTGGAATGGTGGCACGACCCCGGAGTTCCTCTCGCCGTTCCTGTTGAGAGGGCCTCCTCTTGAGATGCGACGGGAACGCCGGGAACTCTTTCCCGACGAAGCAGGGAAAGGATCCCTCATCTCGAGCTACGAGGCAGAAACGGGGCTCCTCTGGATGTGGGCGGGACCCTCGTGATTCCTCTCGAGTGGAGACGGGTATGTCGGGGAACTTCTTGATTTGCACCAAGGGTGTGAAGGACCCTTTCGAAGTTCCAGAGGTGAGGTGTGATCAGCCTCGAGACGCCTCAGCGGAAATGGGCCTCATCTCGCCTGGAGGGGAGAACCTCCTGGATTTTCTCGAGTTGCGGCAGGTCTTCACGAGTTACGACGGGGAGCTCACGGAGCCGCTCTGGTGGCCTCAGGAAAGGCCAGTCCCCATGCGAGTTGCTAGGGGACCTCTCGGGATTCCTCTCCCGTCCATGCCGGGGCCTCAGTCTTCGTGTGGAGTCGGGGCCGGAACCTGAGGATTCCTCTCCAGTGTTGCCATGGATCTTGGGGTGCTTCTGAGTCTCCCCATGGGAATCAGGCCTCGTCTCGAGTGGGGGCATGCACGTGCGCTTTCCTCCCGAGCTGCAGCAGTAGTGTCACGCTTCCTGTCACGTGGATCAAGGGATCTGTGGCTTTCCCTCGAGGCTTTCCCACGAGGCTTTCCCACGAGGCTTTCCCACAGGGCTCTGCCACGTGCCACCCTGGTGTGAGTCGATCCTCGGCGTGAAAGACGAGCCGGTGAAGGGTAAAGAGGTTCCTCTGGAATGGACTGGGACATCTGGGGGACTCTTGGAATGCTGGCACGACCCTGGAGTTCCTCTCGCCGTTCCTGTTGAGAGGGCCTCCTCTTGAGATGCGACGGAAATGCCGGGAACTCTTTCCCGACGAAGCAGGGAAAGGATCCCTCATCTCGAGCTACGAGGCGGAAACGGGGCTCCTCTGGATGTGGGCGGGACCCTCGTGATTCCTCTCGAGTGGAGACGGGTATGTCAGGGTACTTCTTGATTTGCACCAACGTTGTGAAGGACCCTTTCGAAGTACCAGAGGTGAGGTGTGATCAGCCTCGAGACGCCTCAGCGAAAATGGGCCTCATCTCGCCTGGAGGGGAGAACCTCCTGGATTTTCTCCAGTTGCGGCAGGTCTTCTCAAGTTACGACGGGGACATCAGGGACCCGCTCTGGTGGCCTCAGGAAAGGCCAGTCCCCATGCGAGTTGCTAGGGGACCTCTCGGGATTCCTCTCCCGTCCATGCCAGGGCCTCAGACCTTGTGCGGAGTCGGGGCCGGAACCTGAGGATTCCTCTCCAGTGTTGCCATGGATCTTGGGGTGCTTCTGAGTCTCCCCAGGGGAGTCAGGCCTCGTCTCGAGTGGGGGCATGCACGTGCGCTTTCCTCCCGAGCTGCAGCAGTAGTGTCACGCTTCCTGTCACGTGGATCAAGGGATCTGTGGCTTTCCCTCGAGGCTGTCCCTCGAGGCTTTCCCACGAGGCTTTCCCACAGGGCTGTGCCACGTGCCACCTTGGTGTGAGTCGATCCTCGGCGTGAAAGACGAGCCGGTGAAGAGAAAAGAGTTTCCTCTGGAATGGACTGAGACATCTTGGGGACTCTTGGAATGGTGGCACGACCCAGGAGTTCCTCTCGCCGTTCCTGTGGAGAGGGCCTCCTCTTGAGATGCGACGGGAACGCCGGGAACTCTGTCCCGACGAAGCAGGGAAAGGATCCCTCATCTCGAGCTTCGAGGCGGAAACGGGGCTCCTCTGGATGTGGGCGGGACCCTCGTGATTCCTCTCGAGTGGAGACGGCTATGTCGGGGAACTTCTTGATTTGCACCAAGGGTGTGAATGAGCCTTTCGAAGTTCCAGAGGTGAGATGTGATCAGCCTCGAGACACCTCAGCAGAAATGGGCCTCATCTCGCCTGGAGGGGAGAACCTCCTGGATTTTCTCGAGTTGCGGCAGGTCTTCTCGAGTTACGACGGGGACGTCAGGGACCCGCTCTGGTGGCCTCAGGAAAGGCCAGTCCCCATGCGAGTTGCTAGGGGGCCTCTCGGGATTCCTCTCCCGTCCATGCCGGGGCCTCAGTCCTTGTGTGGAGTCGGGGCCGGAACCTGAGGATTCCTCTCCAGTGTTGCCATGGATCTTGGGGTGCTTCTGAGTCTCCCCAGGGGAGTCAGGCCTCGTCTCGAGTGGGGGCATGCACGTGCGCTTTCCTCCCGAGCTGCAGCAGTAGTGTCACGCTTCCTGTCACGTGGATCAAGGGATCTGTGGCTTTCCCTCGAGGCTGTCCCTCGAGGCTTTCCCACGAGGCTTTCCCACAGGGCTGTGCCACGTGCCACCTTGGTGTGAGTCGATCCTCGGCTGGAAGACGAACCGGTGAAGGGAAAAGAGGTTCCTCTAGAATGGACTGAGACATCTGGGGGACTCTTGGAATGGTGGCACGACCCCGGAGTTCCTCTCGCCGTTCCTGTTGAGAGGGCCTCCTCTTGAGATGCGACGGGAACGCCGGGAACTCTTTCCCGACGAAGCAGGGAAAGGATCCCTCATCTCGAGCTACGAGGCAGAAACGGGGCTCCTCTGGATGTGGGCGGGACCCTCGTGATTCCTCTCGAGTGGAGACGGGTATGTCGGGGAACTTCTTGATTTGCACCAAGGGTGTGAAGGACCCTTTCGAAGTTCCAGAGGTGAGGTGTGATCAGCCTCGAGACGCCTCAGCGGAAATGGGCCTCATCTCGCCTGGAGGGGAGAACCTCCTGGATTTTCTCGAGTTGCGGCAGGTCTTCACGAGTTACGACGGGGAGCTCACGGAGCCGCTCTGGTGGCCTCAGGAAAGGCCAGTCCCCATGCGAGTTGCTAGGGGACCTCTCGGGATTCCTCTCCCGTCCATGCCGGGGCCTCAGTCTTCGTGTGGAGTCGGGGCCGGAACCTGAGGATTCCTCTCCAGTGTTGCCATGGATCTTGGGGTGCTTCTGAGTCTCCCCATGGGAATCAGGCCTCGTCTCGAGTGGGGGCATGCACGTGCGCTTTCCTCCCGAGCTGCAGCAGTAGTGTCACGCTTCCTGTCACGTGGATCAAGGGATCTGTGGCTTTCCCTCGAGGCTTTCCCACGAGGCTTTCCCACGAGGCTTTCCCACAGGGCTCTGCCACGTGCCACCCTGGTGTGAGTCGATCCTCGGCGTGAAAGACGAGCCGGTGAAGGGTAAAGAGGTTCCTCTGGAATGGACTGGGACATCTGGGGGACTCTTGGAATGCTGGCACGACCCTGGAGTTCCTCTCGCCGTTCCTGTTGAGAGGGCCTCCTCTTGAGATGCGACGGAAATGCCGGGAACTCTTTCCCGACGAAGCAGGGAAAGGATCCCTCATCTCGAGCTACGAGGCGGAAACGGGGCTCCTCTGGATGTGGGCGGGACCCTCGTGATTCCTCTCGAGTGGAGACGGGTATGTCAGGGTACTTCTTGATTTGCACCAACGTTGTGAAGGACCCTTTCGAAGTACCAGAGGTGAGGTGTGATCAGCCTCGAGACGCCTCAGCGAAAATGGGCCTCATCTCGCCTGGAGGGGAGAACCTCCTGGATTTTCTCCAGTTGCGGCAGGTCTTCTCAAGTTACGACGGGGACATCAGGGACCCGCTCTGGTGGCCTCAGGAAAGGCCAGTCCCCATGCGAGTTGCTAGGGGACCTCTCGGGATTCCTCTCCCGTCCATGCCAGGGCCTCAGACCTTGTGCGGAGTCGGGGCCGGAACCTGAGGATTCCTCTCCAGTGTTGCCATGGATCTTGGGGTGCTTCTGAGTCTCCCCAGGGGAGTCAGGCCTCGTCTCGAGTGGGGGCATGCACGTGCGCTTTCCTCCCGAGCTGCAGCAGTAGTGTCACGCTTCCTGTCACGTGGATCAAGGGATCTGTGGCTTTCCCTCGAGGCTGTCCCTCGAGGCTTTCCCACGAGGCTTTCCCACAGGGCTGTGCCACGTGCCACCTTGGTGTGAGTCGATCCTCGGCGTGAAAGACGAGCCGGTGAAGAGAAAAGAGTTTCCTCTGGAATGGACTGAGACATCTTGGGGACTCTTGGAATGGTGGCACGACCCAGGAGTTCCTCTCGCCGTTCCTGTGGAGAGGGCCTCCTCTTGAGATGCGACGGGAACGCCGGGAACTCTGTCCCGACGAAGCAGGGAAAGGATCCCTCATCTCGAGCTTCGAGGCGGAAACGGGGCTCCTCTGGATGTGGGCGGGACCCTCGTGATTCCTCTCGAGTGGAGACGGCTATGTCGGGGAACTTCTTGATTTGCACCAAGGGTGTGAATGAGCCTTTCGAAGTTCCAGAGGTGAGATGTGATCAGCCTCGAGACACCTCAGCAGAAATGGGCCTCATCTCGCCTGGAGGGGAGAACCTCCTGGATTTTCTCGAGTTGCGGCAGGTCTTCTCGAGTTACGACGGGGACGTCAGGGACCCGCTCTGGTGGCCTCAGGAAAGGCCAGTCCCCATGCGAGTTGCTAGGGGGCCTCTCGGGATTCCTCTCCCGTCCATGCCGGGGCCTCAGTCCTTGTGTGGAGTCGGGGCCGGAACCTGAGGATTCCTCTCCAGTGTTGCCATGGATCTTGGGGTGCTTCTGAGTCTCCCCAGGGGAGTCAGGCCTCGTCTCGAGTGGGGGCATGCACGTGCGCTTTCCTCCCGAGCTGCAGCAGTAGTGTCACGCTTCCTGTCACGTGGATCAAGGGATCTGTGGCTTTCCCTCGAGGCTGTCCCTCGAGGCTTTCCCACGAGGCTTTCCCACAGGGCTGTGCCACGTGCCACCTTGGTGTGAGTCGATCCTCGGCTGGAAGACGAACCGGTGAAGGGAAAAGAGGTTCCTCTGGAATGGACTGAGACATCTGGGGGACTCTTGGAATGGTGGCACGACCCCGGAGTTCCTCTCGCCGTTCCTGTTGAGAGGGCCTCCTCTTGAGATGCGACGGGAACGCCGGGAACTCTTTCCCGACGAAGCAGGGAAAGGATCCCTCATCTCGAGCTACGAGGCAGAAACGGGGCTCCTCTGGATGTGGGCGGGACCCTCGTGATTCCTCTCGAGTGGAGACGGGTATGTCGGGGAACTTCTTGATTTGCACCAAGGGTGTGAAGGACCCTTTCGAAGTTCCAGAGGGGAGGTGTGATCAGCCTCGAGACGCCTCAGCGGAAATGGGCCTCATCTCGCCTGGAGGGGAGAACCTCCTGGATTTTCTCGAGTTGCGGCAGGTCTTCTCGAGTTACGACGGGGACCTCAGGGACCCGCTCTGGTGGCCTCAGGAAAGGCCAGTCCCCATGCGAGTTGCTAGGGGACCTCTCGGGATTCCTCTCCCGTCCATGCCGGGGCCTCAGTCCTTGTGTGGAGTCGGGGCCGGAACCTGAGGATTCCTCTCCAGTGTTGCCATGGATCTTGGGGTGCTTCTGAGTCTCCCCAGGGGAGTCAGGCCTCGTCTCGAGTGGGGGCATGCACGTGCACTTTCCTCCCGAGCTGCAGCAGTAGTGACACGCTTCCTGTCACGTGGATCAAGGGATCTGTGGCTTTCCCTCGAGGCTGTCCCTCGAGGCTTTCCCACGAGGCTTTCCCACAGGGCTCTGCCACGTGCCACCCTGGTGTGAGTCGATCCTCGGCGTGAAAGACGAGCCGGTGAAGGGTAAAGAGGTTCCTCTGGAATGGACTGGGACATCTGGGGGACTCTTGGAATGCTGGCACGACCCTGGAGTTCCTCTCGCCGTTCCTGTTGAGAGGGCCTCCTCTTGAGATGCGACGGAAATGCCGGGAACTCGTTCCCGACGAAGCAGGGAAAGGATCCCTCATCTCGAGCTACGAGGCGGAAACGGGGCTCCTCTGGATGTGGGCGGGACCCTCGTGATTCCTCTCGAGTGGAGACGGGTATGTCAGGGTACTTCTTGATTTGCACCAACGGTGTGAAGGACCCTTTCGAAGTACCAGAGGTGAGGTGTGATCAGCCTCGAGACGCCTCAGCGAAAATGGGCCTCATCTCGCCTGGAGGGGAGAACCTCCTGGATTTTCTCGAGTTGCGGCAGGTCTTCTCGAGTTACGACGGGGACCTCAGGGACCCGCTCTGGTGGCCTCAGGAAAGGCCAGTCCCCATGCGAGTTGCTAGGGGACCTCTCGGGATTCCTCTCCCGTCCATGCCGGGGCCTCAGACCTTGTGCGGAGTCGGGGCCGGAACCTGAGGATTCCTCTCCAGTGTTGCCATGGATCTTGGGGTGCTTCTGAGTCTCCCCAGGGGAGTCAGGCCTCGTCTCGAGTGGGGGCATGCACGTGCGCTTTCCTCCCGAGCTGCAGCAGTAGTGTCACGCTTCCTGTCACGTGGATCAAGGGATCTGTGGCTTTCCCTCGAGGCTGTCCCTCGAGGCTTTCCCACGAGGCTTTCCCACAGGGCTGTGCCACGTGCCACCTTGGTGTGAGTCGATCCTCGGCGTGAAAGACGAGCCGGTGAAGAGAAAAGAGTTTCCTCTGGAATGGACTGAGACATCTTGGGGACTCTTGGAATGGTGGCACTACCCAGGAGTTCCTCTCGCCATTCCTGTGGAGAGGGCCTCCTCTTGAGATGCGACGGGAACGCCGGGAACTCTGTCCCGACGAAGCAGGGAAAGGATCCCTCATCTCGAGCTTCGAGGCGGAAACGGGGCTCCTCTGGATGTGGGCGGGACCCTCGTGATTCCTCTCGAGTGGAGACGGCTATGTCGGGGAACTTCTTGATTTGCACCAAGGGTGTGAATGAGCCTTTCGAAGTTCCAGAGGTGAGATGTGATCAGCCTCGAGACACCTCAGCAGAAATGGGCCTCATCTCGCCTGGAGGGGAGAACCTCCTGGATTTTCTCGAGTTGCGGCAGGTCTTCTCGAGTTACGACGGGGACGTCAGGGACCCGCTCTGGTGGCCTCAGGAAAGGCCAGTCCCCATGCGAGTTGCTAGGGGGCCTCTCGGGATTCCTCTCCCGTCCATGCCGGGGCCTCAGTCCTTGTGTGGAGTCGGGGCCGGAACCTGAGGATTCCTCTCCAGTGTTGCCATGGATCTTGGGGTGCTTCTGAGTCTCCCCAGGGGAGTCAGGCCTCGTCTCGAGTGGGGGCATGCACGTGCGCTTTCCTCCCGAGCTGCAGCAGTAGTGTCACGCTTCCTGTCACGTGGATCAAGGGATCTGTGGCTTTCCCTCGAGGCTGTCCCTCGAGGCTTTCCCACGAGGCTTTCCCACAGGGCTGTGCCACGTGCCACCTTGGTGTGAGTCGATCCTCGGCTGGAAGACGAACCGGTGAAGGGAATAGAGGTTCCTCTGGAATGGACTGAGACATCTGGGGGACTCTTGGAATGGTGGCACGACCCCGGAGTTCCTCTCGCCGTTCCTGTTGAGAGGGCCTCCTCTTGAGATGCGACGGGAACGCCGGGAACTCTTTCCCGACGAAGCAGGGAAAGGATCCCTCATCTCGAGCTACGAGGCAGAAACGGGGCTCCTCTGGATGTGGGCGGGACCCTCGTGATTCCTCTCGAGTGGAGACGGGTATGTCGGGGAACTTCTTGATTTGCACCAAGGGTGTGAAGGACCCTTTCGAAGTTCCAGAGGTTAGGTGTGATCAGCCTCGAGACGCCTCAGCGGAAATGGGCCTCATCTCGCCTGGAGGGGAGAACCTCCTGGATTTTCTCGAGTTGCGGCAGGTCTTCACGAGTTACGACGGGGAGCTCACGGAGCCGCTCTGGTGGCCTCAGGAAAGGCCAGTCCCCATGCGAGTTGCTAGGGGACCTCTCGGGATTCCTCTCCCGTCCATGCCGGGGCCTCAGTCTTCGTGTGGAGTCGGGGCCGGAACCTGAGGATTCCTCTCCAGTGTTGCCATGGATCTTGGGGTGCTTCTGAGTCTCCCCATGGGAGTCAGGCCTCGTCTCGAGTGGGGGCATGCACGTGCGCTTTCCTCCCGAGCTGCAGCAGTAGTGTCACGCTTCCTGTCACGTGGATCAAGGGATATGTGGCTTTCCCTCGAGGCTTTCCCACGAGGCTTTCCCACAGGGCTGTGCCACGTGCCATCTTGGTGTGAGTCGATCCTCGGCGTGAAAGACGAGCCGGTGAAGGGAAAAGAGCTTCCTCTGGAATGGACTGAGACATCTGGGGGACTCTTGGAATGCTGGCACGACCCTGGAGTACCTCTCACCGTTCCTGTTGAGAGGGCCTCCTCTTGAGATGCGACGGGAACGCCGGGAACTCTTTCCCGACGAAGCAGGGACAGGATCCCTCATCTCGAGCTACGAGGCCGAAACGGGGCTCCTCTGGATGTGGGCGGGACCCTCGTGATTCCTCTCGAGTGGAGACGGGTATGTCGGGGAACTTCTTGATTTGCAGCAAGTGTGTGAAGGAGCCTTTCGAAGTTCCAGAGGTGAGGTGTGATCCGCCTCGTGACACCTCAGCGGAAATGGGCCTCATCTCGCCTGGAGGGGAGAACCTGCTGGATTTTCTCGAGTTGCGGCAGGTCTTCTCGAGTTACGATGGGGACCTCAGGGACCCGCTCTGGTGGTCTCAGGAAAGGCCAGTCCCCATGCGAGTTGCTAGGGGACCTCTCGGGATTCCTCTCCCGTCCATGCCGGGGCCTCAGTCCTTGTGTGGAGTCGGGGCCGGAACCTGAGGATTCCTCTCCAGTGTTGCCATGGATCTTGGGGTGCTTCTGAGTCTCCCCAGGGGAGTCAGGCCTCGTCTCGAGTGGGGGCATGCACGTGCGCTTTCCTCCCGAGCTGCAGCAGTAGTGTCACGCTTCCTGTCACGTGGATCAAGGGATCTGTGGCTTTCCCTCGAGGCTGTCCCTCGAGGCTTTCCCACGAGGCTTTCCCACAGGGCTCTGCCACGTGCCACCCTGGTGTGAGTCGATCCTCGGCGTGAAAGATGAGCCGGTGAAGGGTAAAGAGGTTCCTCTGGAATGGACTGGGATATCTGGGGGACTCTTGGAATGCTGGCACGACCCTGGAGTTCCTCTCGCCGTTCCTGTTGAGAGGGCCTCCTCTTGAGATGCGACGGAAATGCCGGGAACTCTTTCCCGACGAAGCAGGGAAAGGATCCCTCATCTCGAGCTACGAGACGGAAACGGGGCTCCTCTGGATGTGGGCGGGACCCTCGTGATTCCTCTCGAGTGGAGACGGGTATGTCAGGGTACTTCTTGATTTGCACCAACGGTGTGAAGGACCCTTTCGAAGTACCAGAGGTGAGGTGTGATCAGCCTCGAGACGCCTCAGCGAAAATGGGCCTCATCTCGCCTGGAGGGGAGAACCTCCTGGATTTTCTCCAGTTGCGGCAGGTCTTCTCGAGTTACGACGGGGACCTCAGGGACCCGCTCTGGTGGCCTCAGGAAAGGCCAGTCCCCATGCGAGTTGCTAGGGGACCTCTCGGGATTCCTCTCCCGTCCATGCCGGGGCCTCAGACCTTGTGCGGAGTCGGGGCCGGAACCTGAGGATTCCTCTCCAGTGTTGCCATGGATCTTGGGGTGCTTCTGAGTCTCCCCAGGGGAGTCAGGCCTCGTCTCGAGTGGGGGCATGCACGTGCGCTTTCCTCCCGAGCTGCAGCAGTAGTGTCACGCTTCCTGTCACGTGGATCAAGGGATCTGTGGCTTTCCCTCGAGGCTGTCCCTCGAGGCTTTCCCACGAGGCTTTCCCACAGGGCTGTGCCACGTGCCACCTTGGTGTGAGTCGATCCTCGGCGTGAAAGACGAGCCGGTGAAGAGAAAAGAGTTTCCTCTGGAATGGACTGAGACATCTTGGGGACTCTTGGAATGGTGGCACTACCCAGGAGTTCCTCTCGCCGTTCCTGTGGAGAGGGCCTCCTCTTGAGATGCGACGGGAACGCCGGGAACTCTGTCCCGACGAAGCAGGGAAAGGATCCCTCATCTCGAGCTTCGAGGCGGAAACGGGGCTCCTCTGGATGTGGGCGGGACCCTCGTGATTCCTCTCGAGTGGAGACGGCTATGTCGGGGAACTTCTTGATTTGCACCAAGGGTGTGAATGAGCCTTTCGAAGTTCCAGAGGTGAGATGTGATCAGCCTCGAGACACCTCAGCAGAAATGGGCCTCATCTCGCCTGGAGGGGAGAACCTCCTGGATTTTCTCGAGTTGCGGCAGGTCTTCTCGAGTTACGACGGGGACGTCAGGGACCCGCTCTGGTGGCCTCAGGAAAGGCCAGTCCCCATGCGAGTTGCTAGGGGGCCTCTCGGGATTCCTCTCCCGTCCATGCCGGGGCCTCAGTCCTTGTGTGGAGTCGGGGCCGGAACCTGAGGATTCCTCTCCAGTGTTGCCATGGATCTTGGGGTGCTTCTGAGTCTCCCCAGGGGAGTCAGGCCTCGTCTCGAGTGTGGACATGCACGTGCGCTTTCCTCCCGAGCTGCAGCAGTAGTGTCACGCTTCCTGTCACGTGGATCAAGGGATCTGTGGCTTTCCCTCGAGGCTGTCCCTCGAGGCTTTCCCACGAGGCTTTCCCACAGGGCTGTGCCACGTGCCACCTTGGTGTGAGTCGATCCTCGGCGTGAAAGACGAGCCGGTGAAGGGAAAAGAGGTTCCTCTGGAATGGACTGAGACATCTGGGGGGACTCTTGGAATGCTGGCACGACCCTGGAGTTCCTCTCACCGTTCCTGCTGAGAGGGCCTCCTTTTGAGATGAGACGGGAACGCCGGGAACTCTTTCCCGACGAAGCAGGGACAGGATCCCTCATCTCGAGCTACGAGGCGGAAACGGGGCTCCTCTGGATGTGGGCGGGACCCTCGTGATTCCTCTCGAGTGGAGACGGGTATGTCGGGGAACTTCTTGATTTGCAGCAAGTGTGTGAAGGAGCCTTTCGAAGTTCCAGAGGTGAGGTGTTATCCGCCTCGTGAAACCTCAGCGGAAATGGGCCTCATCTCGTCTGGAGGGGAGAACCTGCTGGATTTTCTCGAGTTGCGGCAGGTCTTCTCGAGTTACGACGGGGACCTCAGGGACCCGCTCTTGTGGTCTCAGGAAAGGCCAGTCCCCATGCGAGTTGCTAGGGGACCTCTCGGGATTCCTCTCCCGTCCATGCCGGGGCCTCAGTCCTTGTGTGGAGTCGGGGCCGGAACCTGAGGATTCCTCTCCAGTGTTGCCATGGATCTTGGGGTGCTTCTGAGTCTCCCCAGGGGAGTCAGGCCTCGTCTCGAGTGGGGGGCATGCACGTGCGCTTTCCTCCCGAGCTGCAGCAGTAGTGTCACGCTTCCTGTCACGTGGATCAAGGGATCTGTGGCTTTCCCTCGAGGCTGTCCCTCGAGGCTTTCCCACGAGGCTTTCCCACAGGGCTGTGCCACGTGCCACCTTGGTGTGAGTCGATCCTCGGCGTGAAAGACGAGCCGGTGAAGGGAAAAGAGGTTCCTCTGGAATGGACTGAGACATCTGGGGGACTCTTGGAATGCTGGCACGACCCTGGAGTTCCTCTCACCGTTCCTGTTGAGAGGGCCTCCTCTTGAGATGCGACGGGAACGCCGGGAACTCTTTCCCGACGAAGCAGGGACAGGATCCCTCATCTCGAGCTACGAGGCCGAAACGGGGCTCCTCTGGATGTGGGCGGGACCCTCGTGATTCCTCTCGAGTGGAGACGGGTATGTCGGGGAACTTCTTGATTTGCACCAAGGGTGTGAAGGACCCTTTCGAAGTTCCAGAGGTGAGGTGTGATCAGCCTCGAGACGCCTCAGCGGAAATGGGCCTCATCTCGCCTGGAGGGGAGAACCTCCTGGATTTTCTCGAGTTGCGGCAGGTCTTCACGAGTTACGACGGGGAGCTCACGGAGCCGCTCTGGTGGCCTCAGGAAAGGCCAGTCCCCATGCGAGTTGCTAGGGGACCTCTCGGGATTCCTCTCCCGTCCATGCCGGGGCCTCAGTCTTCGTGTGGAGTCGGGGCCGGAACCTGAGGATTCCTCTCCAGTGTTGCCATGGATCTTGGGGTGCTTCTGAGTCTCCCCATGGGAGTCAGGCCTCGTCTCGAGTGGGGGCATGCACGTGCGCTTTCCTCCCAAGCTGCAGCAGTAGTGTCACGCTTCCTGTCACGTGGATCAAGGGATCTGTGGCTTTCCCTCGAGGCTTTCCCACGAGGCTTTCCCACACAGGGCTGTGCCACGTGCCACCTTGGTGTGAGTCGATCCTCGGCGTGAAAGACGAGCCGGTGAAGGAAAAGAGGTTCCTCTGGAATGGACTGAGACATCTGGGGGACTCTTGGAATGCTGGCACGACCCTGGAGTTCCTCTCACCGTTCCTGTTGAGAGGGCCTCCTCTTGAGATGCGACGGGAACGCCGGGAACTCTTTCCCGACGAAGCAGGGACAGGATCCCTCATCTCGAGCTACGAGGCCGAAACGGGGCTCCTCTGGATGTGGGCGGGACCCTCGTGATTCCTCTCGAGTGGAGACGGGTATGTCGGGAAACTTCTTGATTTGCAGCAAGTGTGTGAAGGAGCCTTTCGAAGTTCCAGAGGTGAGGTGTGATCCGCCTCGTGACACCTCAGCGGAAATGGGCCTCATCTCGCCTGGAGGGGAGAACCTGCCTGGATTTTCTCGAGTTGCGGCAGGTCTTCTCGAGTTACGACGGGGACCTCAGGGACCCGCTCTGGTGGTCTCAGGAAAGGCCAGTCCCCATGCGAGTTGCTAGGGGACCTCTCGGGATTCCTCTCCCGTCCATGCCGGGGCCTCAGTCCTTGTGTGGAGACGGGGCCGGAACCTGAGGATTCCTCTCCAGTGTTGCCATGGATCTTGGGGTGCTTCTGAGTCTCCCCAGGGGAGTCAGGCCTCGTCTCGAGTGTGAGCATGCACGTGCGCTTTCCTCCCGAGCTGCAGCAGTAGTGTCACGCTTCCTGTCACGTGGATCAAGGGATCTGTGGCTTTCCCTCGAGGCTGTCCCTCGAGGCTTTCCACGAGGCTTTCCCACAGGGCTGTGCCACGTGCCACCTTGGTGTGAGTCGATCCTCGGCGTGAAAGACGAGCCGGTGAAGGGAAAAGAGGTTCCTCTGGAATGAACTGAGACATCTGGGGGACTCTTGGAATGCTGGCACGACCCTGGAGTTCCTCTCACCGTTCTGCTGAGAGGGCCTCCTCTTGAGATGAGACGGGAACGCCGGGAACTCTTTCCCGACGAAGCAGGGACAGGATCCCTCATCTCGAGCTACGAGGCCGAAACGGGGCTCCTCTGGATGTGGGCGGGACCCTCGTGATTCCTCTCGAGTGGAGACGGGTATGTCGGGGAACTTCTTGATTTGCAGCAAGTGTGTGAAGTAGCCTTTCGAAGTTCCAGAGGTGAGGTGTTATCCGCCTCGTGACACCTCAGCGGAAATGGGCCTCATCTCGTCTGGAGGGGAGAACCTGCTGGATTTTCTCGAGTTGCGGCAGGTCTTCTCGAGTTACGACGGGGACCTCAGGGACCCGCTCTGGTGGTCTCAGGAAAGGCCAGTCCCCATGCGAGTTGCTAGGGGACCTCTCGGGATTCCTCTCCCGTCCATGCCGGGGCCTCAGTCCTTGTGTGGAGTCGGGGCCGGAACCTGAGGATTCCTCTCCAGTGTTGCCATGGATCTTGGGGGTGCTTCTGAGTCTCCCCAGGGGAGTCAGGCCTCGTCTCGAGTGGGGGCATGCACGTGCGCTTTCCTCCCGAGCTGCAGCAGTAGTGTCACGCTTCCTGTCACGTGGATCAAGGGATCTGTGGCTTTCCCTCGAGGCTGTCCCTCGAGGCTTTCCCACGAGGCTTTCCCACAGGGCTGTGCCACGTGCCACCTTGGTGTGAGTCGATCCTCGGCGTGAAAGACGAGCCGGTGAAGGGAAAAGAGGTTCCTCTGGAATGGACTGAGACATCTGGGGGACTCTTGGAATGCTGGCACGACCCTGGAGTTCCTCTCACCGTTCCTGTTGAGAGGGCCTCCTCTTGAGATGCGACGGGAACGCCGGGAACTCTTTCCCGACGAAGCAGGGACAGGATCCCTCATCTCGAGCTACGAGGCCGAAACGGGGCTCCTCTGGATGTGGGCGGGACCCTCGTGATTCCTCTCGAGTGGAGACGGGTATGTCGGGGAACTTCTTGATTTGCACCAAGGGTGTGAAGGACCCTTTCGAAGTTCCAGAGGTGAGGTGTGATCAGCCTCGAGACGCCTCAGCGGAAATGGGCCTCATCTCGCCTGGAGGGGAGAACCTCCTGGATTTTCTCGAGTTGCGGCAGGTCTTCACGAGTTACGACGGGGAGCTCACGGAGCCGCTCTGGTGGCCTCAGGAAAGGCCAGTCCCCATGCGAGTTGCTAGGGGACCTCTCGGGATTCCTCTCCCGTCCATGCCGGGGCCTCAGTCTTCGTGTGGAGTCGGGGCCGGAACCTGAGGATTCCTCTCCAGTGTTGCCATGGATCTTGGGGTGCTTCTGAGTCTCCCCATGGGAGTCAGGCCTCGTCTCGAGTGGGGGCATGCACGTGCGCTTTCCTCCCGAGCTGCAGCAGTAGTGTCACGCTTCCTGTCACGTGGATCAAGGGATCTGTGGCTTTCCCTCGAGGCTTTCCCACGAGGCTTTCCCACAGGGCTGTGCCACGTGCCACCTTGGTGTGAGTCGATCCTCGGCGTGAAAGACGAGCCGGTGAAGGGAAAAGAGCTTCCTCTGGAATGGACTGAGACATCTGGGGGACTCTTGGAATGCTGGCACGACCCTGGAGTACCTCTCACCGTTCCTGTTGAGAGGGCCTCCTCTTGAGATGCGACGGGAACGCCGGGAACTCTTTCCCGACGAAGCAGGGACAGGATCCCTCATCTCGAGCTACGAGGCCGAAACGGGGCTCCTCTGGATGTGGGCGGGACCCTCGTGATTCCTCTCGAGTGGAGACGGGTATGTCGGGGAACTTCTTGATTTGCAGCAAGTGTGTGAAGGAGCCTTTCGAAGTTCCAGAGGTGAGGTGTTATCCGCCTCGTGACACCTCAGCGGAAATGGGCCTCATCTCACCTGGAGGGGAGAACCTGCTGGATTTTCTCGAGTTGCGGCAGGTCTTCTCGAGTTACGACGGGGACCTCAGGGACCCGCTCTGGTGGTCTCAGGAAAGGCCAGTCCCCATGCGAGTTGCTAGGGGACCTCTCGGGATTCCTCTCCCGTCCATGCCGGGGCCTCAGTCCTTGTGTGGAGTCGGGGCCGGAACCTGAGGATTCCTCTCCAGTGTTGCCATGGATCTTGGGGTGCTTCTGAGTCTCCCCAGGGGAGTCAGGCCTCGTCTCGAGTGGGGGCATGCACGTGCGCTTTCCTCCCGAGCTGCAGCAGTAGTGTCACGCTTCCTGTCACGTGGATCAAGGGATCTGTGGCTTTCCCTCGAGGCTGTCCCTCGAGGCTTTCCCACGAGGCTTTCCCACAGGACTGTGCCACGTGCCACCTTGGTGTGAGTCGATCCTCGGCGTGAAAGACGAGCCGGTGAAGGGAAAAGAGGTTCCTCTGGAATGGACTGAGACATCTGGGGGACTCTTGGAATGGTGGCACGACCCCGGAGTTCCTCTCGCCGTTCCTGTTGAGAGGGCCTCCTCTTGAGATGCGACGGGAACGCCGGGAACTCTTTCCCGACGAAGCAGGGAAAGGATCCCTCATCTCGAGCTACGTGGTAGAAACGGGGCTCCTCTGGATGTGGGCGGGACCCTCGTGATTCCTCTCGAGTGGAGACGGGTATGTCGGGGAACTTCTTGATTTGCACCAAGGGTGTGAAGGACCCTTTCGAAGTTCCAGAGGTGAGGTGTGATCAGCCTCGAGACGCCTCAGCGGAAATGGGCCTCATCTCGCCTGGAGGGGAGAACCTCCTGGATTTTCTCGAGTTGCGGCAGGTCTTCTCGAGTTACGACGGGGACCTCACGGACCCGCTCTGGTGGCCTCAGGAAAGGCCAGTCCCCATGCGAGTTGCTAGGGGACCTCTCGGGATTCCTTTCCCGTCCATGCCGGGGCCTCAGTCCTTGTGTGGAGTCGGGGCCGGAACCTGAGGATTCCTCTCCAGTGTTGCCCATGGATCTTGGGGTGCTTCTGAGTCTCCCCAGGGGAGTCAGGCCTCGTCTCGAGTGGGGGCATGCACGTGCGCTTTCCTCCGAGCTGCAGCAGTAGTGTCACGCTTCCTGTCACGTGGATCAAGGGATCTGTGGCTTTCCCTCGAGGCTGTCCCTCGAGGCTTTCCCACGAGGCTTTCCCACAGGGCTGTGCCACGTGCCACCTTGGTGTGAGTCGATCCTCGGCGTGAAAGACGAGCCGGTGAAGGGAAAAGAGGTTCCTCTGGAATGGACTGAGACATCTGGGGGACTCTTGGAATGCTGGCACGACCCTGGAGTTCCTCTCACCGTTCCTGTTGAGAGGGCCTCCTCTTGAGATGCGACGGGAACGCCGGGAACTCTTTCCCGACGAAGCAGGGACAGGATCCCTCATCTCGAGCTACGAGGCCGAAACGGGGCTCCTCTGGATGTGGGCGGGACCCTCGTGATTCCTCTCGAGTGGAGACGGGTATGTCGGGGAACTTCTTGATTTGCAGCAAGTGTGTGAAGGAGCCTTCGAAGTTCCAGAGGTGAGGTGTTATCCGCCTCGTGACACCTCAGCGGAAATGGGCCTCATCTCGCCTGGAGGGGAGAACCTCCTGGATTTTCTCGAGTTGCGGCAGGTCTTCTCGAGTTACGACGGGGACCTCAGGGACCCGCTCTGGTGGTCTCAGGAAAGGCCAGTCCCCATGCGAGTTGCTAGGGGACCTCTCGGGATTCCTCTCCCGTCCATGCCGGGGCCTCAGTCCTTGTGTGGAGTCGGGGCCGGAACCTGCGGATTCCTCTCCAGTGTTGCCATGGATCTTGGGGTGCTTCTGAGTCTCCCCAGGGGAGTCAGGCCTCGTCTCGAGTGGGGGCATGAACGTGCGCTTTCCTCCCGAGCTGCAGCAGTAGTGTCACGCTTCCTGTCACGTGGATCAAGGGATCTGTGGCTTTCCCTCGAGGCTGTCCCTCGAGGCTTTCCCACGAGGCTTTCCCACAGGGCTGTGCCACGTGCCACCTTGGTGTGAGTCGATCCTCGGCGTGAAAGACGAGCCGGGTGAAGGGAAAAGAGGTTCCTCTGGAATGGACTGAGACATCTGGGGGACTCTTGGAATGGTGGCACGACCCCGGAGTTCCTCTCGCCGTTCCTGTTGAGAGGGCCTCCTCTTGAGATGCGACGGGAACGCCGGGAACTCTTTCCCGACGAAGCAGGGAAAGGATCCCTCATCTCGAGCTACGTGGCAGAAACGGGGCTCCTCTGGAAGTGGGCGGGACCCTCGTGATTCCTCTCGAGTGGAGACGGGTATGTCGGGGAACTTCTTGATTTGCACCAAGGGTGTGAAGGACCCTTTCGAAGTTCCAGAGGTGAGGTGTGATCAGCCTCGAGACGCCTCAGCGGAAATGGGCCTCATCTCGCCTGGAGGGGAGAACCTCCTGGATTTTCTCGAGTTGCGGCAGGTCTTCTCGAGTTACGACGGGGACCTCACGGACCCGCTCTGGTGGCCTCAGGAAAGGCCAGTCCCCATGCGAGTTGCTAGGGGACCTCTCGGGATTCCTCTCCCGTCCATGCCGGGGCCTCAGTCCTTGTGTGGAGTCGGGGCCGGAACCTGAGGATTCCTCTCCAGTGTTGCCATGGATCTTGGGGTGCTTCTGAGTCTCCCCAGGGGAGTCAGGCCTCGTCTCGAGTGGGGGCATGCACGTGCGCTTTCCTCCCGAGCTGCAGCAGTAGTGTCACGCTTCCTGTCACGTGGATCAAGGGATCTGTGGCTTTCCCTCGAGGCTGTCCCTCGAGGCTTTCCCACGAGGCTTCCCACAGGGCTGTGCCACGTGCCACCTTGGTGTGAGTCGAATCTCGGCGTGAAAGACGAGCCGGTGAAGGGAAAAGAGGTTCCTCTGGAATGGACTGAGACATCTGGGGGACTCTTGGAATGCTGGCACGACCCTGGAGTTCCTCTCACCGTTCCTGTTGAGAGGGCCTCCTCTTGAGATGAGACGGGAACGCCGGGAACTCTTTCCCGACGAAGCAGGGACAGGATCCCTCATCTCGAGCTACGAGGCCGTAACGGGGCTCCTCTGGATGTGGGCGGGACCCTCGTGATTCCTCTCGAGTGGAGACGGGTATGTCGGGGAACTTCTTGATTTGCAGCAAGTGTGTGAAGGAGCCTTTCGAAGTTCCAGAGGTGAGGTGTTATCCGCCTCGTGACACCTCAGCGGAAATGGGCCTCATCTCGCCTGGAGGGGAGAACCTGCTGGATTTTCTCGAGTTGCGGCAGGTCTTCTCGAGTTACGACGGGGACCTCAGGGACCCGCTCTGGTGGTCTCAGGAAAGGCCAGTCCCCATGCGAGTTGCTAGGGGACCTCTCGGGATTCCTCTCCCGTCCATGCCGGGGCCTCAGTCGTTGTGTGGAGTCGGGGCCGGAACCTGAGGATTCCTCTCCAGTGTTGCCATGGATCTTGGGGGTGCTTCTGAGTCTCCCCAGGGGAGTCAGGCCTCGTCTCGAGTGGGGGCATGCACGTGCGCTTTCCTCCCGAGCTGCAGCAGTAGTGTCACGCTTCCTGTCACGTGGATCAAGGGATCTGTGGCTTTCCCTCGAGGCTGTCCCTCGAGGCTTTCCCACGAGGCTTTCCCACAGGGCTGTGCCACGTGCCACCTTGGTGTGAGTCGATCCTCGGCGTGAAAAGACGAGCCGGTGAAGGGAAAAGAGGTTCCTCTGGAATGGACTGAGACATCTGGGGGACTCTTGGAATGCTGACACGACCCTGGAGTTCCTCTCACCGTTCCTGTTGAGAGGGCCTCCTCTTGAGATGCGACGGGAACGCCGGGAACTCTTTCCCGACGAAGCAGGGAAAGGATCCCTCATCTCGAGCTACGAGGCCGAAACGGGGCTCCTCTGGATGTGGGCGGGACCTTCGTGATTCCTCTCGAGTGGAGACGGGTATGTCGGGGAACTTCTTGATTTGCACCAAGTGTTTGAAGGACCCTTTCGAAGTTCCAGAGGTGAGGTGTGATCAGCCACGAGACGCCTCAGCGAAATGGGCCTCATCTCGCCTGGAGGGGAGAACCTCCTGGATTTTCTCGAGTTGCAGCAGGTCTTCTCGAGTTACGACGGGGACCTCAGGGACCCGCTCTGGTGGCCTCTGGAAAGGCCAGTCCCCATGCGAGTTGCTAGGGGACCTCTCGGGATTCCTCTCCCGTCCATGCCGGGGCCTCAGTCCTTGTGTGGAGTCGGGGCCGGAACCTGAGGATTCCTCTCCAGTGTTGCCATGGATCTTGGGGTGCTTCTGAGTCTCCCCAGGGGAGTCAGGCCTCGTCTCGAGTGGGGGCATGCACGTGCGCTTTCCTCCCGAGCTGCAGCAGTAGTGTCACGCTTCCTGTCACGTGGATCAAGGGATCTGTGGCTTTCCCTCGAGGCTTTCCCACGAGGCTTTCCCACAGGGCTGTGCCACGTGCCACCTTGGTGTGAGTCGATCCTCGGCGTGAAAGACGAGCCGGTGAAGGGAAAAGAGCTTCCTCTGCAATGGCTTGAGACATCTGGGGGACTCTTGGAAAGGTGGCACGACCCTGGAGTTCCTCTCGCCGTTCCTGTTGAGAGGGCCTCCCCTTGAGATGGGACGGGAAAGCCGGGAACTCTTTCCCGACGAAGCAGGGACAGGATCCCTCATCTCGAGCTACGAGGCCGAAACGGGGCTCCTCTGGATGTGGGCGGGACCCTCGTGATTCCTCTCGAGTGGAGACGGGTATGTCGGGGAACTTCTTGATTTGCAGCAAGTGTGTGAAGGAGCCTTTCGAAGTTCCAGAGGTGAGGTGTTATCCGCCTCGTGACACCTCAGCGGAAATGGGCCTCATCTCGCCTGGAGGGGAGAACCTGCTGGATTTTCTCGAGTTGCGGCAGGTCTTCTCGAGTTACGACGGGGAATTCAGGGACCCGCTCTGGTGGTCTCAGGAAAGGCCAGTCCCCATGCGAGTTGCTAGGGGACCTCTCGGGATTCCTCTCCCGTCCATGCCGGGGCCTCAGTCCTTGTGTGGAGTCGGGGCCGGAAGCTGAGGATTCCTCTGCAGTGTTGCCATGGATCTTGGGGTGCTTCTGAGTCTCCCCAGGGGAGTCAGGCCTCGTCTCGAGTGGGGCATGCACGTGCGCTTTCCTCCCGAGCTGCAGCAGTGGTGTCACGCTTCCTGTCACGTGGATCAAGGGATCTGTGGCTTTCCCTCGAGGCTGTCCCTCGAGGCTTTCCCACGAGGCTTTCCCACAGGGCTGTGCCACGTGCCACCTTGGTGTGAGTCCATCCTCGGCGTGAAAGACGAGCCGGTGAAGGGAAAAGAGGTTCCTCTGGAATGGACTGAGACATCTGGGGGGACTCTTGGAATGCTGGCACGACCCTGGAGTTCCTCTCACCGTTCCTGTTGAGAGGGCCTCCTTTTGAGATGCGACGGGAACGCCGGGAACTCTTTCCCGACGAAGCAGGGACAGGATCCCTCATCTCGAGCTACGAGGCCGAAACGGGGCTCCTCTGGATGTGGGCGGGACCCTCGTGATTCCTCTCGAGTGGAGACGGGTATGTCGGGGAACTTCTTGATTTGCAGCAAGTGTGTGAAGGAGCCTTTCGAAGTTCCAGAGGTGAGGTGTTATCCGCCTCGTGACACCTCAGCGGAAATGGGCCTCATCTCGCCTGGAGGGGAGAACCTGCTGGATTTTCTCTAGTTGCGGCAGGTCTTCTCGAGTTACGACGGGGACCTCAGGGACCCGCTCTGGTGGTCTCAGGAAAGGCCAGTCCCCATGCGAGTTGCTAGGGGACCTCTCGGGATTCCTCTCCCGTCCATGCCGGGGCCTCAGTCCTTGTGTGGAGTCGGGGCCGGAACCTGAGGATTCCTCTCCAGTGTTGCCATGGATCTTGGGGTGCTTCTGAGTCTCCCCAGGGGAGTCAGGCCTCGTCTCGAGTGGGGGCATGCACGTGCGCTTTCCTCCCGAGCTGCAGCAGTAGTGTCACGCTTCCTGTCACGTGGATCAAGGGATCTGTGGCTTTCCCTCGAGGCTGTCCCTCGAGGCTTTCCCACGAGGCTTTCCCACAGGGCTGTGCCACGTGCCACCTTGGTGTGAGTCGATCCTCTGCGTGAAAGACGAGCCGGTGAAGGGAAAAGAGGTTCCTCTGGAATGGACTGAGACATCTGGGGGACTCTTGGAATGCTGGCACGACCCTGGAGTTCCTCTCACCGTTCCTGTTGAGAGGGCCTCCTCTTGAGATGCGACGGGAACGCCGGGAACTCTTTCCCGACGAAGCAGGGACAGGATCCCTCATCTCGAGCTACGAGGCGGAAACGGGGCTCCTCTGGATGTGGGCGGGACCCTCGTGATTCCTCTCGAGTGGAGACGGGTATGTCGGGGAACTTCTTGATTTGCAGCAAGTGTGTGAAGGAGCCTTTCGAAGTTCCAGAGGTGAGGTGTTATCCGCCTCGTGACACCTCAGCGGAAATGGGCCTCATCTCGCCTGGAGGGGAGAACCTCCTGGATTTTCTCGAGTTGCGGCAGCTCTTCTCGAGTTACGACGGGGACCTCAGGGACCCGCTCTGGTGGTCTCAGGAAAGGCCAGTCCCCATGCGAGTTGCTAGGGGACCTCTCGGGATTCCTCTCCCGTCCATGCCGGGGCCTCAGTCCTTGTGTGGAGTCGGGGCCGGAACCTGAGGATTCCTCTCCAGTGTTGCCATGGATCTTGGGGTGCTTCTGAGTCTCCCCAGGGGAGTCAGGCCTCGTCTCGAGTGGGGCCATGCACGTGCGCTTTCCTCCCGAGCTGCAGCAGTAGTGTCACGCTTCCTGTCACGTGGATCAAGGGATCTGTGGCTTTCCCTCGAGGCTGTCCCTCGAGGCTTTCCCACGAGGCTTTCCCACAGGGCTGTGCCACGTGCCACCTTGGTGTGAGTCGATCCTCGGCGTGAAAGACGAGCCGGTGAAGGGAAAAGAGGTTCCTCTGGAATGGACTGAGACATCTGGGGGACTCTTGGAATGGTGGCACGACCCTGGAGTTCCTCTCGCCGTTCCTGTTGAGAGGGCCTCCTCTTGAGATGCGACGGGAACGCCGGGAACTCTTTCCCGACGAAGCAGGGAAAGGAACCCTCATCTCGAGCTACGAGGCGGAAACGGGGCTCCTCTGGATGTGGGCGGGACCTTCGTGATTCCTCTCGAGTGGAGACGGGTATGTCGGGGAACTTCTTGATTTGCACCAACTGTTTGAAGGACCCTTTCGAAGTTCCAGAGGTGAGGTGTGATCAGCCTCGATACGCCTCAGCGAAATGGGCCTCATCTCGCCTGGAGGGGAGAACCTCCTGGATTTTCTTGAGTTGCGGCAGGTCTTCTCGAGTTACGACGGGGACCTCAGGGACCCGCTCTGGTGGCCTCTGGAAAGGCCAGTCCCCATGCGAGTTGCTAGGGGACCTCTCGGGATTCCTCTCCCGTCCATGCCGGGGCCTCAGTCCTTGTGTGGAGTCGGGGCCGGAACCTGAGGATTCCTCTCCAGTGTTGCCATGGATCTTGGGGTGCTTCTGAGTCTCCCCAGGGGAGTCAGGCCTCGTCTCGAGTGGGGGCATGCACGTGCGCTTTCCTCCCGAGCTGCAGCAGTAGTGTCACGCTTCCTGTCACGTGGATCAAGGGATCTGTGGCTTTCCCTCGAGGCTTTCCCACGAGGCTTTCCCACAGGGCTGTGCCACGTGCCACCTTGGTGTGAGTCGATCCTCGGCGTGAAAGACGAGCCGGTGAAGGGAAAAGAGCTTCCTCTGCAATGGACTGAGACATCTGGGGGACTCTTGGAAAGGTGGCACGACCCTGGAGTTCCTCTCGCCGTTCCTGTTGAGAGGGCCTCCCCTTGAGATGGGACGGGAAAGCCGGGAACTCTTTCCCGACGAAGCAGGGACAGGATCCCTCATCTCGAGCTACGAGGCCGAAACGGGGTTCCTCTGGATGTGGGTGGGACCCTCGTGATTCCTCTCGAGTGGAGACGGGTATGTCGGGGAACTTCTTGATTTGCAGCAAGTGCGTGAAGGAGCCTTTCGAAGTTCCAGAGGTGAGGTGTTATCCGCCTCGTGACACCTCAGCGGAAATGGGCCTCATCTCGCCTGGAGGGGAGAACCTGCTGGATTTTCTCGAGTTGCGGCAGGTCTTCTCGAGTTACGACGGGGACCTCAGGGACCCGCTCTGGTGGTCTCAGGAAAGGCCAGTCCCCATGCGAGTTGCTAGGGGACCTCTCGGGATTCCTCTCCCGTCCATGCCGGGGCCTCAGTCCTTGTGTGGAGTCGGGGCCGGAACCTGAGGATTCCTCTGCAGTGTTGCCATGGATCTTGGGGTGCTTCTGAGTCTCCCCAGGGGAGTCAGGCCTCGTCTCGAGTGGGGGCATGCACGTGCGCTTTCCTCCCGAGCTGCAGCAGTAGTGTCACGCTTCCTGTCACGTGGATCAAGGGATCTGTGGCTTTCCCTAGAGGCTGTCCCTCGAGGCTTTCCCACGAGGCTTTCCCACAGGGCTGTGCCACGTGCCACCTTGGTGTGAGTCGATCCTCGGCGTGAAAGACGAGCCGGTGAAGGGAAAAGAGGTTCCTCTGGAATGGACTGAGACATCTGGGGGACTCTTGGAATGCTGGCACGACCCTGGAGTTCCTCTCACCGTTCCTGTTGAGAGGGCCTCCTCTTGAGATGCGACGGGAACGCCGGGAACTCTTTCCCGACGAAGCAGGGACAGGATCCCTCATCTCGAGCTACGAGGCCGAAACGGGGCTCCTCTGGATGTGGGCGGGACCCTCGTGATTCCTCTCGAGTGGAGACGGGTATGTCGGGGAACTTCTTGATTTGCAGCAAGTGTGTGAAGGAGCCTTTCGAAGTTCCAGAGGTGAGGTGTTATCCGCCTCGTGACACCTCAGCGGAAATGGGCCTCATCTCGCCTGGAGGGGAGAACCTGCTGGATTTTCTCGAGTTGCGGCAGGTCTTCTCGAGTTACGACGGGGACCTCAGGGACCCGCTCTGGTGGCCTCTGGAAAGGCCAGTCCCCATGCGAGTTGCTAGGGGACCTCTCGGGATTCCTCTCCCGTCCATGCCGGGGCCTCAGTCCTTGTGTGGAGTCGGGGCCGGAACCTGAGGATTCCTCTCCAGTGTTGCCATGGATCTTGGGGTGCCTCTGAGTCTCCCCAGGGGAGTCAGGCCACGTCTCGAGTGGGGGCATGCACGTGCGCTTTCCTCCCGAGCTGCAGCAGTAGTGTCACGCTTCCTGTCACGTGGATCAAGGGATCTGTGGCTTTCCCTCGAGGCTTTCCCACGAGGCTTTCCCACAGGGCTGTGCCACGTGCCACCTTGGTGTGAGTCGATCCTCGGCGTGAAAGACGAGCCGGTGAAGGGAAAAGAGCTTCCTCTGCAATGGACTGAGACATCTGGGGGACTCTTGGAAAGGTGGCACGACCCTGGAGTTCCTCTCGCCGTTCCTGTTGAGAGGGCCTCCCCTTGAGATGCGACGGGAACGCCGGGAACTCTTTCCCGAAGAAGCAGGGACAGGATCCCTCATCTCGAGCTACGAGGCGGAAACGGGGCTCCTCTGGATGTGGGCGGGACCCTCGTGATTCCTCTCGAGTGGAGACGGGTATGTCGGGGAACTTCTGGATTTGCACCAAGGGTGTGAAGGACCCTTTCGAAGTTCCAGAGGTGAGGTGTAATCCGGCACGTAACACCTCAGCAGAAATGGGCCTCATCTCGCCTGGAGGGGAGAACCTCCTGGATTTTCTCGAGTTGCGGCAGGTGTTCTCGAGTTACGACGGGGACCTCAGGGACCCGCTCTGGTGGCCTCAGGAAAGGCCAGTCCCCATGCGAGTTGCTAGGGGACCTCTCAGGATTCCTCTCCCATCCATGCCGGGGCCTCAGTCCTTGTGTGGAGTCGGGGCCGGAACCTGAGGATTCCTCTCCAGTGTTGCCATGGATGTTGGGGTGCTTCTGAGACTCCCCAGGGGAGTCAGGCCTCGTCTCGAGTGGGGGCATGCACGTGCGCTTTCCTCCCGAGCTGCAGCAGTAGTGTCACGCTTCCTGTCACGTGGATCAAGGGATCTGTGGCTTTCCCTCGAGGCTGTCCCTCGAGGCTTTCCCACGAGGCTTTCCCACAGGGCTGTGCCACGTGCCACCTTGGTGTGAGTCGATCCTCAGCGTGAAAGACGAGCCGGTGAAGGGAAAAGAGGTTCCTCTGGAATGGACTGAGACATCTGGGGGACTCTTGGAATGGTGGCACGACCCTGGAGTTCCTCTCGCCGTTCCTGTTGAGAGGGCCTCCTCTTGAGATGCGACGGGAACGCCGGGAACTCTTTCCCGACGAAGCAGGGACAGGATCCCTCATCTCGAGCTACGAGGCCGAAACGGGGCTCCTCTGGATGTGGGCGGGACCCTCGTGATTCCTCTCGAGTGGAGACGGGTATGTCGGGGAACTTCTTGATTTGCAGCAAGGGTGTGAAGGAGCCTTTCGAAGTTCCAGAGGTGAGGTGTGATCCGCCACGTGACACCTCAGCAGAAATGGGCCTCATCTCGCCTGGAGGGGAGAACCTCCTGGATTTTCTCGAGTTGCGGCAGGTCTTGACGAGTTACGACGGGGAGCTCACGGAGCCGCTCTGTTGGCCTCAGGAAAGGCCAGTCCCCATGCGAGTTGCTAGGGGACCTCTCGGGATTCCTCTCCTGTCCATACCGGGGCCTCAGTCCTGGTGTGGAGTTGGGGCCGGAACCTGAGGATTCCTCTCCAGTGTTGCCATGGATCTTGGGGTGCTTCTGAGTCTCCCCAGGGGAGTCAGGCCTCGTCTCGAGTGGGGGCATGCACGTGCGCTTTCCTCCCGAGCTGCAGCAGTAGTGTCACGCTTCCTGTCACGTGGATCAAGGGATCTGTGGCTTTCCCTCGAGGCTTCCCCACGAGTCTTTCCCACAGGGCTGTGCCACGTGCCACCTTGGTGTGAGTCGATCCTCGGCGTGAAAGACGAGCCGGTGAAGGGAAAAGAGGTTCCTCTGGAATGGACTGAGACATCTGGGGGACTCTTGGAAAGGTGGCACGACCCTGGAGTTCCTCTCGCCGTTCCTGTTGAGAGGGCCTCCCCTTGAGTTTCGACGGGAACGCCGGGAACTCTTTCCCGACGAAGCAGGGACAGGATCCCTCATCTCGAGCTACGAGGCCGAAACGGGGCTCCTCTGGATGTGGGCGGGTCCCTCGTGATTCCTCTCGAGTGGAGACGGGTATGTCGGGGAACTTCTTGATTTGCAGCAAGGGTGTGAAAGAGCCTTTCGAAGTTCCAGAGGTGAGGTGTAATCCGCCACGTAACACCTCAGCAGAAATGGGCCTCATCTCGCCTGGAGGGGAGAACCTCCTGGATTTTATCGAGTTGCGGCAGGTGTTCTCGAGTTACGACGGGGACCTCAGGGACCCGCTCTGGTGGCCTCAGGAAAGGCCAGTCCCCATGCAAGTTGCTAGGGGACCTCTCGGCATTCCTCTCCCGTCCATGCCGGGGCCTCAGTCCTTGTGTGGAGTCGGGGCCGGAACCTGAGGTTTCCTCTCCAGTGTTGCCATGGATCTTGGGGTGCTTCTGAGTCTCCCAAGGGGAGTCAGGCCTCGTCTCGAGTGGGGGCATGCACGTGCGCTTTCCTCCCGAGCTGCAGCAATAGTGTCACGCTTCCTGTCACGTGGATCAAGGGATCTGTGGCTTTCCCTCGAGGCTGTCCCTCGAGGCTTTCCCACGAGGCTTACCTACAGGGCTGTGCCACGTGCCACCTTGGTGTGAGTCGATCCTCGGCGTGAAAGACGAGCCGGTGAAGGGAAAAGAGGTTCCTCTGGAATGGACTGAGACATCTGGGGGACTCTTGGAAAGGTGGCACGACCCTGGAGTTCCTCTCGCCGTTCCTGTTGAGAGAGCCTCCTCTTGAGATGCGACGGGAACGCCGGGAACTCTTTCCCGACGAAGCAGGGACACGATCCCTCATCTCGAGCTACGAGGCCGAAACGGGGCTCCTCTGGATGTGGGCGGGACCCTCGTGATTCCTCTCGAGTGGAGACGGGTATGTCGGGGAACTTCTTGATTAGCACCAAGGGTGTGAAGGACCCTTTCGAAGTTCCAGAGGTGAGGTGTGATCAGCGTCGAGACGCCTCAGCGGAAATGGGCCTCATCTCGCCTGGAGGGGAGAACCTCCTGGATTTTCTCGAGTTGCGGCAGGTCTTCTCGAGTTACGACGGGGACCTCAGGGACCCGCTCTGGTGGCCTCAGGAAAGGCCAGTCCCCATGCGAGTTGCTGGGGGACCTCTCCGGATTCCTCTCCCGTCCATGCCGGGGCCTCAGTCCTTGTGTGGAGTCGGGGCCGGAACCTGAGGATTCCTCTCCAGTGTTGCCATGGATCTTGGGGTGCTTCTGAGTCTCCCCAGGGGAGTCAGGCCTCGTCTCGAGTGGGGGCATGCACGTGCGCTTTCCTCCCGAGCTGCAGCAGTAGTGTCACGCTTCCTGTCACGTGGATCAAGGGATCTGTGGCTTTCCCTCGAGGCTGTCCCTCGAGGCTTTCCCACGAGGCTTTCCCACAGGGCTGTGCCACGTGCCACCTTGGTGTGAGTCGATCCTCGGCGTGAAAGACGAGCCGGTGAAGGGAAAAGAGGTTCCTCTGGAATGGACTGAGACATCTGGGGGACTCTTGGAAAGGTGGCACGACCCTGGAGTTCCTCTCGCCGTTCCTGTTGAGAGGGCCTCCCCTTGAGATGCGACGGGAACGCCGGGAACTCTTTCCCGACGAAGCAGGGACAGGATCCCTCATCTCGAGCTACGAGGCCGAAACGGGGCTCCTCTGGATGTGGGAGGGAGCCTCGTGATTCCTCTCGAGTGGAGACGGGTATGTCGGGGAACTTCTTGATTTGCAGCAAGGGTGTGAAGGAGCCTTTCGAAGTTCCAGAGGTGAGGTGTGATCCGCCACGTAACACCTCGGCAGAAATGGGCCTCATCTCGCCTGGAGGGGAGAACCTCCTGGATTTTCTCGAGTTGCGGCAGGTCTTCTCGAGTTACGACGGGGACCTCAGGGACCCGCTCTGGTGGCCTCAGGAAAGGCCAGTCCCCATGCGAGTTGCTAGGGGACCTCTCGGGATTCCTCTCCCGTCCATGCCGGGGCCTCAGTCCTTGTGTGGAGTCGGGGCCGGAACCTGAGGATTCCTCTCCAGTGTTGCCATGGATCTTGGGGTGCTTCTGAGTCTCCCCAGGGGAGTCAGGCCTCGTCTCGAGTGGGGGCATGCACGTGCGCTTTCCTCCCGAGCTGCAGCAGTAGTGTCACGCTTCCTGTCACGTGGATCAAGGGATCTGTGGCTTTCCCTCGAGGCTGTCCCTCGAGGCTTTCCCACGAGGCTTTCCCACAGGGCTGTGCCACGTGCCACCTTGGTGTGAGTCGATCCTCGGCGTGAAAGACGAGCCGGTGAAGGGAAAAGAGGTTCCTCTGGAATGGACTGAGACATCTGGGGGACTCTTGGAAAGGTGGCACGACCCTGGAGTTCCTCTCGCAGTTCCTGTTGAGAGGGCCTCCTCTTGAGATGCGACGGGAACGCCGGGAACTCTTTCCCGACGAAGCAGGGACAGGATCCCTCATCTCGAGCTACGAGGCCGAAACGGGGCTCCTCTGGATGTGGGCCGGACCCTCGTGATTCCTCTCGAGTGGAGACGGGTATGTCGGGGAACTTCTTGATTTGCAGCAAGTGCGTGAAGGACCCTTTCGAAGTTCCAGAGGTGAGGTGTGATCAGCCTCGAGACGCCTCAGCGGAAATGGGCCTCATCTCGCCTGGAGGGGAGAACCTCCTGGATTTTCTCGAGTTGCGGCAGGTCTTCTCGAGTTACGACGGGGACCTCAGGGACCCGCTCTGGTGGCCTCAGGAAAGGCCAGTCCCCATGCGAGTTGCTAGGGGACCTCTCGGGATTCCTCTCCCGTCCATGCCGGGGCCTCAGTCCTTGTGTGGAGTCGGGGCCGGAACCTGAGGATTCCTCTCCAGTGTTGCCATGGATCTTGGGGTGCTTCTGAGTCTCCCCAGGGGAGTCAGGCCTCGTCTCGAGTGGGGGCATGCACGTGCGCTTTCCTCCAGAGCTGCAGCAGTAGTGTCACGCTTCCTGTCACGTGGATCAAGGGATCTGTGGCTTTCCCTCGAGGCTGTCCCTCGAGGCTTTCCCACGAGGCTTTCCCACAGGGCTGTGCCACGTGTCACCTTGGTGTGAGTCGGTCCTCGGCGTGAAAGACGAGCCGGTGAAGGGAAAAGAGGTTCCTCTGGAATGGACTGAGACATCTGGGGGACTCTTGGAAAGGTGGCACGACCCTGGAGTTCCTCTCGCCGTTCCTGTTGAGAGGGCCTCCTCTTGAGATGCGACGGAATGCCGGGAACTCTCTCCCGACGAAGGAGGGAAAGGATCCCTCATCTCGAGCTACGAGGCGGAAACGGGTCTCCCCTGGATGTGGGCGGGACCCTCGTGATTCCTCTCGAGTGGAGACGGGTATGTCGGGGAATTTCTTGATTTGCACCAAGGGTGTGAAGGACCCTTTCGAAGTTCCAGAGGTGAGGTTTGATCAGCCTCGAGACGCCTCAGCGGAAATGGGCCTCATCTCGCCTGGAGGGGAGAACCTCCTGGATTTTCTCGAGTTGCGGCAGGTCTTCTCGAGTTACGACGGGGACCTCAGGGACCCGCTGTGCTGGCCTCAGGAAAGGCCAGTCCCCATGCGAGTTGCTAGGGGACCTCTCGGGATTCCTCTCCCGTCCATGCCGGGGCCTCAGTCCTTGTGTGGAGTCGGGGCCGGAACCTGAGGATTCCTCTCCAGTGTTGCCATGGATCTTGGGGTGCTTCTGAGTCTCCCCAGGGGAGTCAGCCTCGTCTCGAGTGGGGGCATGCACGTGCGCTTTCCTCCCGAGCTGCAGCAGTAGTGTCACGCTTCCTGTCACGTGGATCAAGGGATCTGTGGCTTTCCCTCGAGGCTGTCCCTCGAGGCTTTCCCACGAGGCTTTCCCACAGGGCTGTGCCACGTGCCACCTTGGTGTGAGTCGATCCTCGGCGTGAAAGACGAGCCGGTGAAGGGAAAAGAGGTTCCTCTGGAATGGACTGAGACATCTGGGGGACTCTTGGAAAGCTGGCATGACCCTGGAGTTCCTCTCGCCGTTCCTGTTGAGAGGGCCTCCCCTTGAGATGCGACGGGAACGCCGGGAACTTTTTCCCGACGAAGCAGGGACAGGATCCCTCATCTCGAGCTACGAGGCGGAAACGGGGCTCCTCTGGATGTGGGCGGAACCCTCGTGATTCCTCTCGGGTTGAGACGGGTATGTCGGGAAACTTCTTGATTTGCAGCAAGTGTGTGAAGGAGCCTTTCGAAGTTCCAGAGGTGAGGTGTGATCCGCCACGTAACACCTCGGCAGAAATGGGCCTCATCTCGCCTGGAGGGGAGAACCTCCTGGATTTTCTCGAGTTGCGGCAGGTCTTCTCGAGTTACGATGGGGACCTCAGGGACCCGCTCTGGTGGCCTCAGGAAAGGCCAGTCCCCATGCGAGTTGCTAGGGGACCTCTCGGGATTCCTCTCCCGTCCATGCCGGGGCCTCAGTCCTTGTGTGGAGTCGGGGCCGGAACCTGAGGATTCCTCTCCAGTGTTGCCATGGATCTTGGGGTGCTTCTGAGTCTCCCCAGGGGAGTCAGGCCTCGTCTCGAGTGGGGGCATGCACGTGCGCTTTCCTCCAGAGCTGCAGCAGTAGTGTCACGCTTCCTGTCACGTGGATCAAGGGATCTGTGGCTTTCCCTCGAGGCTGTCTCTCGAGGCTTTCCCACGAGGCTTTCCCACAGGGCTGTGCCACGTGCCACCTTGGTGTGAGTCGGTCCTCGGCGTGAAAGACGAGCCGGTGAAGGGAAAAGAGGTTCCTCTGGAATGGACTGAGACATCTGGGGGACTCTTGGAAAGGTGGCACGACCCTGGAGTTCCTCTCGCCGTTCCTGTTGAGAGGGCCTCCTCTTGAGATGCGACGGGAACGCCGGGAACTCTTTCCCGACGAAGCAGGGACAGGATCCCTCATCTCGAGCTACGAGGCGGAAACGGGGCTCCTCTGGATGTGGGCGGGACCCTCGTGATTCTTCTCGAGTGGAGACGGCTAGGTCGGGGAACTTCTTGATTTGCACCAAGGGTGTGAAGGACCCTTTCGAAGTTCCAGAGGTGAGGTGTGATCAGCCTCGAGACGCCTCAGCGGAAATGGGCCTCATCTCGCCTGGAGGGGAGAACCTCCTGGATTTTCTCGAGTTGCGGCAGGTCTTCTCGAGTTACGACGGGGACCTCAGGGACCCGCTCTGGTGGCCTCAGGAATGGCCAGTCCCCATGCGAGTTGCTAGGGGACCTCTCGGGATTCCTCTCCCGTCCATGCCGGGGCCTCAGTCCTTGTGTGGAGTCGGGGCCGGAACCTGAGGATTCCTCTCCAGTGTTGCCATGGATCTTGGGGTGCTTCTGAGTCTCCCCAGGGGAGTCAGCCTCGTCTCGAGTGGGGGCATGCACGTGCGCTTTCCTCCCGAGCTGCAGCAGTAGTGTCACGCTTCCTGTCACGTGGATCAAGGGATCTGTGGCTTTCCCTCGAGGCTGTCCCTCGAGGCTTTCCCACGAGGCTTTCCCACAGGGCTGTGCCACGTGCCACCTTGGTGTGAGTCGATCCTCGGCGTGAAAGACGAGCCGGTGAAGGGAAAAGAGGTTCCTCTGGAATGGACTGAGACATCTGGGGGACTCTTGGAAAGGTGGCACGACCCTGGAGTTCCTCTCGCCGTTCCTGTTGAGAGGGCCTCCCCTTGAGATGCGACGGGAACGCCGGGAACTCTTTCCCGACGAAGCAGGGACAGGATCCCTCATCTCGAGCTACGAGGCCGAAACGGGGCTCCTCTGGATGTGGGAGGGAGCCTCGTGATTCCTCTCGAGTGGAGACGGGTATGTCGGGGAACTTCTTGATTTGCAGCAAGGGTGTGAAGGAGCCTTTCGAAGTTCCAGAGGTGAGGTGTGATCCGCCACGTAACACCTCGGCAGAAATGGGCCTCATCTCGCCTGGAGGGGAGAACCTCCTGGATTTTCTCGAGTTGCGGCAGGTCTTCTCGAGTTACGACGGGGACCTCAGGGACCCGCTCTGGTGGCCTCAGGAAAGGCCAGTCCCCATGCGAGTTGCTAGGGGACCTCTCGGGATTCCTCTCCCGTCCATGCCGGGGCCTCAGTCCTTGTGTGGAGTCGGGGCCGGAACCTGAGGATTCCTCTCCAGTGTTGCCATGGATCTTGGGGTGCTTCTGAGTCTCCCCAGGGGAGTCAGGCCTCGTCTCGAGTGGGGGCATGCACGTGCGCTTTCCTCCCGAGCTGCAGCAGTAGTGTCACGCTTCCTGTCACGTGGATCAAGGGATCTGTGGCTTTCCCTCGAGGCTGTCCCTCGAGGCTTTCCCACGAGGCTTTCCCACAGGGCTGTGCCACGTGCCACCTTGGTGTGAGTCGATCCTCGGCGTGAAAGACGAGCCGGTGAAGGGAAAAGAGGTTCCTCTGGAATGGACTGAGACATCTGGGGGACTCTTGGAAAGGTGGCACGACCCTGGAGTTCCTCTCGCAGTTCCTGTTGAGAGGGCCTCCTCTTGAGATGCGACGGGAACGCCGGGAACTCTTTCCCGACGAAGCAGGGACAGGATCCCTCATCTCGAGCTACGAGGCCGAAACGGGGCTCCTCTGGATGTGGGCCGGACCCTCGTGATTCCTCTCGAGTGGAGACGGGTATGTCGGGGAACTTCTTGATTTGCAGCAAGTGCGTGAAGAACCCTTTCGAAGTTCCAGAGGTGAGGTGTGATCAGCCTCGAGACGCCTCAGCGGAAATGGGCCTCATCTCGCCTGGAGGGGAGAACCTCCTGGATTTTCTCGAGTTGCGGCAGGTCTTCTCGAGTTACGACGGGGACCTCAGGGACCCGCTCTGGTGGCCTCAGGAAAGGCCAGTCCCCATGCGAGTTGCTAGGGGACCTCTCGGGATTCCTCTCCCGTGCATGCCGGGGCCTCAGTCCTTGTGTGGAGTCGGGGCCGGAACCTGAGGATTCCTCTCCAGTGTTGCCATGGATCTTGGGGTGCTTCTGAGTCTCCCCAGGGGAGTCAGGCCTCGTCTCGAGTGGGGGCATGCACGTGCGCTTTCCTCCAGAGCTGCAGCAGTAGTGTCACGCTTCCTGTCACGTGGATCAAGGGATCTGTGGCTTTCCTTCGAGGCTGTCTCTCGAGGCTTTCCCACGAGGCTTTCCCACAGGGCTGTGCCACGTGTCACCTTGGTGTGAGTCGGTCCTCGGCGTGAAAGACGAGCCGGTGAAGGGAAAAGAGGTTCCTCTGGAATGGACTGAGACATCTGGGGGACTCTTGGAAAGGTGGCACGACCCTGGAGTTCCTCTCGCCGTTCCTGTTGAGAGGGCCTCCTCTTGAGATGCGACGGAATGCCGGGAACTCTCTCCCGACGAAGGAGGGAAAGGATCCCTCATCTCGAGCTACGAGGCGGAAACGGGTCTCCCCTGGATGTGGGCGGGACCCTCGTGATTCCTCTCGAGTGGAGACGGGTATGTCGGGGAATTTCTTGATTTGCACCAAGGGTGTGAAGGACCCTTTCGAAGTTCCAGAGGTGAGGTGTGATCAGCCTCGAGACGCCTCAGCGGAAATGGGCCTCATCTCGCCTGGAGGGGAGAACCTCCTGGATTTTCTCGAGTTGCGGCAGGTCTTCTCGAGTTACGACGGGGACCTCAGGGACCCGCTGTGCTGGCCTCAGGAAAGGCCAGTCCCCATGCGAGTTGCTAGGGGACCTCTCGGGATTCCTCTCCCGTCCATGCCGGGGCCTCAGTCCTTGTGTGGAGTCGGGGCCGGAACCTGAGGATTCCTCTCCAGTGTTGCCATGGATCTTGGGGTGCTTCTGAGTCTCCCCAGGGGAGTCAGCCTCGTCTCGAGTGGGGGCATGCACGTGCGCTTTCCTCCCGAGCTGCAGCAGTAGTGTCACGCTTCCTGTCACGTGGATCAAGGGATCTGTGGCTTTCCCTCGAGGCTGTCCCTCGAGGCTTTCCCACGAGGCTTTCCCACAGGGCTGTGCCACGTGCCACCTTGGTGTGAGTCGATCCTCGGCGTGAAAGACGAGCCGGTGAAGGGAAAAGAGGTTCCTCTGGAATGGACTGAGACATCTGGGGGACTCTTGGAAAGCTGGCATGACCCTGGAGTTCCTCTCGCCGTTCCTGTTGAGAGGGCCTCCCCTTGAGATGCGACGGGAACGCCGGGAACTTTTTCCCGACGAAGCAGGGACAGGATCCCTCATCTCGAGCTACGAGGCGGAAACGGGGCTCCTCTGGATGTGGGCGGAACCCTCGTGATTCCTCTCGGGTTGAGACGGGTATGTCGGGAAACTTCTTGATTTGCAGCAAGTGTGTGAAGGAGCCTTTCGAAGTTCCAGAGGTGAGGTGTGATCCGCCACGTAACACCTCGGCAGAAATGGGCCTCATCTCGCCTGGAGGGGAGAACCTCCTGGATTTTCTCGAGTTGCGGCAGGTCTTCTCGAGTTACGATGGGGACCTCAGGGACCCGCTCTGGTGGCCTCAGGAAAGGCCAGTCCCCATGCGAGTTGCTAGGGGACCTCTCGGGATTCCTCTCCCGTCCATGCCGGGGCCTCAGTCCTTGTGTGGAGTCGGGGCCGGAACCTGAGGATTCCTCTCCAGTGTTGCCATGGATCTTGGGGTGCTTCTGAGTCTCCCCAGGGGAGTCAGGACTCGTCTCGAGTGGGGGCATGCACGTGCGCTTTCCTCCAGAGCTGCAGCAGTAGTGTCACGCTTCCTGTCACGTGGATCAAGGGATCTGTGGCTTTCCCTCGAGGCTGTCTCTCGAGGCTTTCCCACGAGGCTTTCCCACAGGGCTGTGCCACGTGCCACCTTGGTGTGAGTCGGTCCTCGGCGTGAAAGACGAGCCGGTGAAGGGAAAAGAGGTTCCTCTGGAATGGACTGAGACATCTGGGGGACTCTTGGAAAGGTGGCACGACCCTGGAGTTCCTCTCGCCGTTCCTGTTGAGAGGGCCTCCTCTTGAGATGCGACGGGAACGCCGGGAACTCTTTCCCGACGAAGCAGGGACAGGATCCCTCATCTCGAGCTACGAGGGGGAAACGGGGCTCCTCTGGATGTGGGCGGGACCCTCGTGATTCTTCTCGAGTGGAGACGGCTAGGTCGGGGAACTTCTTGATTTGCACCAAGGGTGTGAAGGACCCTTTCGAAGTTCCAGAGGTGAGGTGTGATCAGCCTCGAGACGCCTCAGCGGAAATGGGCCTCATCTCGCCTGGAGGGGAGAACCTCCTGGATTTTCTCGAGTTGCGGCAGGTCTTCTCGAGTTACGACGGGGACCTCAGGGACCCGCTCTGGTGGCCTCAGGAATGGCCAGTCCCCATGCGAGTTGCTAGGGGACCTCTCGGGATTCCTCTCCCGTCCATGCCGGGGCCTCAGTCCTTGTGTGGAGTCGGGGCCGGAACCTGAGGATTCCTCTCCAGTGTTGCCATGGATCTTGGGGTGCTTCTGAGTCTCCCCAGGGGAGTCAGCCTCGTCTCGAGTGGGGGCATGCACGTGCGCTTTCCTCCCGAGCTGCAGCAGTAGTGTCACGCTTCCTGTCACGTGGATCAAGGGATCTGTGGCTTTCCCTCGAGGCTGTCCCTCGAGGCTTTCCCACGAGGCTTTCCCACAGGACTGTGCCACGTGCCACCTTGGTGTGAGTCGATCCTCGGCGTGAAAGACGAGCCGGTGAAGGGAAAAGAGGTTCCTCTGGAATGGACTGAGACATCTGGGGGACTCTTGGAAAGCTGGCACGACCCTGGAGTTCCTCTCGCCGTTCCTGTTGAGAGGGCCTCCCCTTGAGATGCGACGGGAACGCCGGGAACTCTTTCCCGACGAAGCAGGGACAGGATCCCTCATCTCGAGCTACGAGGCGGAAACGGGGCTCCTCTGGATGTGGGAGGGACACTCGTGATTCCTCTCGAGTGGAGACGGGTATGTCGGGGAACTTCTTGATTTGCAGCAAGGGTGTGAAGGAGCCTTTCGAAGTTCCAGAGGTGAGGTGTGATCCGCCACGTAACACCTCGGCAGAAATGGGCCTCATCTCGCCTGGCGGGGAGAACCTCCTGGATTTTCTCGAGTTGCGGCAGGTCTTCTCGAGTTACGACGGGGACCTCAGGGACCCGCTCTGGTGGCCTCAGGAAAGGCCAGTCCCCATGCGAGTTGCTAGGGGACCTCTCGGGATTCCTCTCCCGTCCATGCCGGGGCCTCAGTCCTTGTGTGGAGTCGGGGCCGGAACCTGAGGATTCCTCTCCAGTGTTGCCATGGATCTTGGGGTGCTTCTGAGTCTCCCCAGGGGAGTCAGCCTCGTCTCGAGTGGGGGCATGCACGTGCGCTTTCCTCCCGAGCTGCAGCAGTAGTGTCACGCTTCCTGTCACGTGGATCAAGGGATCTGTGGCTTTCCCTCGAGGCTGTCCCTCGAGGCTTTCCCACGAGGCTTTCCCACAGGGCTGTGCCACGTGCCACCTTGGTGTGAGTCGATCCTCGGCGTGAAAGACGAGCCGGTGAAGGGAAAAGAGGTTCCTCTGGAATGGACTGAGACATCTGGGGGACTCTTGGAAAGCTGGCACGACCCTGGAGTTCCTCTCGCCGTTCCTGTTGAGAGGGCCTCCCCTTGAGATGCGACGGGAACGCCGGGAACTCTTTCCCGACGAAGCAGGGACAGGATCCCTCATCTCGAGCTACGAGGCGGAAACGGGGCTCCTCTGGATGTGGGCGGGACCCTCGTGATTCCTCTCGAGTGCAGACGGGTATGTCGGGGAACTTCTTGATTTGCAGCAAGGGTGTGAAGGAGCCTTTCGAAGTTTCAGAGGTGAGGTGTAATCCGCCACGTAACACCTCAGCAGAAATGGGCCTCATCTCTCCTGGAGGGGAGAACCTCCTGGATTTTCTCGAGTTGCGGCAGGTCTTCTCGAGTTACGACGGGGACCTCAGGGACCCGCTCTGGTGGCCTCAGGAAAGGCCAGTCCCCATGCGAGTTGCTGGGGGACCTCTCCGGATTCCTCTCCCGTCCATGCCGGGGCCTCAGTCCTTGTGTGGAGTCGGGGCTCGGAACCTGAGGATTCCTCTCCAGTGTTGCCATGGATCTTGGGGTGCTTCTGAGTCTCCCCAGGGGAGTCAGGCCTCGTCTCGAGTGGGGGCATGCACGTGCGCTTTCCTCCCGAGCTGCAGCAGTAGTGTCACGCTTCCTGTCACGTGGATCAAGGGATCTGTGGCTTTCCCTCGAGGCTGTCTCTCGAGGCTTTCCCACGAGGCTTTCCCTCAGGGCTGTGCCACGTGTCACCTTGGTGTGAGTCGGTCCTCGGCGTGAAAGACGAGCCGGTGAAGGGAAAAGAGGTTCCTCTGGAATGGACTGAGACATCTGGGGGACTCTTGGAAAGGTGGCACGACCCTGGAGTTCCTCTCGCCGTTCCTGTTGAGAGGGCCTCCTCTTGAGATGCGACGGAACGCCGGGAACTCTTTCCCGACGAAGGAGGAAAGGATCCCTCATCTCGAGCTACGAGGCGGAAACGGGTCTCCTCTGGATGTGGGCGGGACCCTCGTGATTCCTCTCGAGTGGAGACGGGTATGTCGGGGAATTTCTTGATTTGCACCAAGGGTGTGAAGGACCCTTTCGAAGTTCCAGAGGTGAGGTGTGATCAGCCTCGAGACGCCTCAGCGGAAATGGGCCTCATCTCGCCTGGAGGGGAGAACCTCCTGGATTTTCTCGAGTTGCGGCAGGTGTTCTCGAGCTACGACGGGGACCTCAGGGACCCGCTGTGCTGGCCTCAGGAAAGGCCAGTCCCCATGCGAGTTGCTAGGGGACCACTCGGGATTCCTCTCCCGTCCATGCCGGGGCCTCAGTCCTTGTGTGGAGTCGGGGCCGGAACCTGAGGATTCCTCTCCAGTGTTGCCATGGACCTTGGGGTGCTTCTGAGTCTCCCCAGGGGAGTCAGCCTCGTCTCGAGTGGGGGCATGCACGTGCGCTTTCCTCCCGAGCTGCAGCAGTAGTGTCACGCTTCCTGTCACGTGGATCAAGGGATCTGTGGCTTTCCCTCGAGGCTGTCCCTCGAGGCTTTCCCACGAGGCTTTCCCACAGGGCTGTGCCACGTGCCACCTTGGTGTGAGTCGATCCTCGGCGTGAAAGACGAGCCGGTGAAGGGAAAAGAGGTTCCTCTGGAATGGACTGAGACATCTGGGGGACTCTTGGAAAGCTGGCATGACCCTGGAGTTCCTCTCGCCGTTCCTGTTGAGAGGGCCTCCCCTTGAGATGCGACGGGAACGCCGGGAACTCTTTCCCGACGAAGCAGGGACAGGATCCTCATCTCGAGCTACGAGGCGGAAACGGGGCTCCTCTGGATGTGGGCGGAACCCTCGTGATTCCTCTCGGGTGGAGACGGGTATGTCGGGAAACTTCTTGATTTGCAGCAAGGGTGTGAAGGAGCCTTTCGAAGTTCCAGAGGTGAGGTGTGATCCGCCACGTAACACCTCGGCAGAAATGGGCCTCATCTCGCCTGGAGGGGAGAACCTCCTGGATTTTCTCGAGTTGCGGCAGGTCTTCTCGAGTTACGATGGGGACCTCAGGACCCGCTCTGGTGGCCTCAGGAAAGGCCAGTCCCATGCGAGTTGCTAGGGGACCTCTCGGGATTCCTCTCCCGTCCATGCCGGGGCCTCAGTCCTTGTGTGGAGTCGGGGCTGGAACCTGAGGATTCCTCTCCCGTGTTGCCATGGATCTTGGGGTGCTTCTGAGTCTCCCCAGGGGAGTCAGGCCTCGTCTCGAGTGGGGCATGCACGTGTGCTTTCCTCCCGAGCTGCAGCAGTAGTGTCACGCTTCCTGTCACGTGGACCAAGGGATCTGTGGCTTTCCCTCGATGCTGTCCCTCGAGGCTTTCCCACGAGGCTTTCCACAGGGCTGTACCACGTGCCACCTTGGTGTGAGTCGATCCTCGGCGTGAAAGACGAGCCGGTGAAGGGAAAAGAGGTTCCTCTGGAATGGACTGAGACATCTGGGGGACTCTTGGAATGGTGGCACGACCCTGGAGTTCCTCTCGCCGTTCCTGTTGAGAGGGCCTCCTCTTGAGATGCGACGAGAACGCCGGGAACTGTTTCCCGACGAAGCAGGAAAGGATCTCTCATCTCGAGCTATGAGGCGGAAACGGGGCTCCTCTGGATGTGGGCGGGACCCTCGTGATTCCTCTCGAGTGGAGACGGGTATGTCGGGGAACTTCTTGATTTGCACAAAGGGTGTGAAGGACCCTTCGAAGTTCCAGAGGTTAGGTGTGATCCGCCACGTGACACCTCAGCAGAAATGGGCCTCATCTCGCCTGGAGGGGAGAA
>NW_026292689.1:0-51683 GCF_023091745.1 Budorcas taxicolor | reverse complement strand
CCCCAGGCGTCCTTGCGGAGGGCTTAGGGGCCGGTGGGGTGCACGCTGCCAAGCCCTCCAGCCGTGAGAGCTCTGTCATAGGGTAGGGAATGGCAAGTGCAGGGCTCCTCCAGCGGTCGCTTGGCCGCCCAGACTCAGCACAGCACGGAGAGCACCAGGCTTCCCAGGGCCCCTGGCTGTGGTCTGCAGCCCCACACACCCGGAGGCTGACTCCGTGAGCGCCCAGAAGCTGCCTGACAGACGTCATTTCCCGAGTGCTCTCCCAACCAGCAGAGACGTGTGCAGGTGGTTGGGGCCTGCCCCTGCGTGTCTGGGCTGCCGCCCACAGCCTCCGCTCAGGGGAAGCAGCCCCTGTGCCAAGACCTGCAGGAGGCGCGGGGCGTCCCTGCCTGGAAGCCAAGTGCACAGTCCGCTTGGAAGCGAGCCTCCTTGGGAAGAGTCGAGGGAGCCAAGCCGCGTGCAGCTGCAATCCCTGCTTGGGCCGAGCCGAGTGTGCCTCCAGGACGGCAGAGCTCCAGCTCTGCTCAGAGGCCGGATCTAGTCAAGTGCCTTGCGCGAGGCTGCTCTGCCCTGGGCGAGACTTGCCCAGGCTTGCCTCGCTGCTAGGCTTGCTGCCCAGGAAGGAGCAGGCTGTGCGATGCTGGGAGAGGCCACTGGCGCCTTCCTGGCCTCAGCTCCACTCCTGCCTTGCCTTTGCATCTAGGCCCCGGGCGTCCTTGGGGAAGGCTTAGGAGCCGGTGGCTTGCACACTGCCAAGCCCTCCAGCAGTGAGGCCTCTCGTAGAGGGGAGGGGAGGGCAAGTGCAGGGCTCCTCCAGCGGTTGCTTGGCCGCCCAGACTCAGCGCCGCACGGAGAGCACAAGGCTCCCAGGTCCCCTGGCTGTGGTCTGCAGCCCCACACTCCCGGAGGCTGACTCCGTGGGCGCCCAGAAGGTGCCTGACAGACGTCATGTCCCTAGCGCTCTGCTCCCCAGCAGAGACGTGTGCAGGTGGTGGGGCCTGCCCCTGCGTGTCTGGGCTCCCGCCGGCAGCCCCAGCTCCAGGGAAGCAGCCCCTGAGGCAAGACCTGGAGGAGGCGCGGGGCGCCCCCGCCTGGAAGCCTAGTGCACAGCAGGCGGGAAGCGAGCCTCCTCGGGAGAAGAGGAGGCAGCCCAGCTGCGTGCGTCTGCACTCACTCCTTGGGCGGAGCCCAGTGAGCCTCCAGTACGGCAGAGCTCCAGCTCTGCTCAGGGGCCCGATCTGGCAGAGTTGCTGGCGTGAGGCTGCTCTGCCCTGGGCGAGCCTAGCCCAGACTTGCCTCGCTGCTAGGCTTCCTGCCCGGGAAGGAGCAGGCTGCGCCAGACAGGCAGACGCTCCTGGCGCCTTCCTGGCCTCAGCTCCACTCCTGCCCTGCCTTTGCACCTAGTCCCCAGGCGTCCTTGCGGAGGGCTTAGGGGCCGGTGGGGTGCACGCTGCCAAGCCCTCCAGCCGTGAGAGCTCTGTCATAGGGTAGGGAATGGCAAGTGCAGGGCTCCTCCAGCGGTCGCTTGGCCGCCCAGACTCAGCACAGCACGGAGAGCACCAGGCTTCCCAGGGCCCCTGGCTGTGGTCTGCAGCCCCACACACCCGGAGGCTGACTCCGTGAGCGCCCAGAAGCTGCCTGACAGACGTCATTTCCCGAGTGCTCTCCCAACCAGCAGAGACGTGTGCAGGTGGTTGGGGCCTGCCCCTGCGTGTCTGGGCTGCCGCCCACAGCCTCCGCTCAGGGGAAGCAGCCCCTGTGCCAAGACCTGCAGGAGGCGCGGGGCCTCCCTGCCTGGAAGCCAAGTGCACAGTCCGCTTGGAAGCGAGCCTCCTTGGGAAGAGTCGAGGGAGCCAAGCCGCGTGCAGCTGCAATCCCTGCTTGGGCCGAGCCGAGTGTGCCTCCAGGACGGCAGAGCTCCAGCTCTGCTCAGAGGCCGGATCTAGTCAAGTGCCTTGCGCGAGGCTGCTCTGCCCTGGCCGAGACTTGCCCAGGCTTGCCTCGCTGCTAGGCTTGCTGCCCAGGAAGGAGCAGGCTGTGCGATGCTGGGAGAGGCCACTGGCGCCTTCCTGGCCTCAGCTCCACTCCTGCCTTGCCTTTGCATCTAGGCCCCGGGCGTCCTTGGGGAAGGCTTAGGAGCCGGTGGCTTGCACACTGCCAAGCCCTCCAGCAGTGAGGCCTCTCGTAGAGGGGAGGGGAGGGCAAGTGCAGGGCTCCTCCAGCGGTTGCTTGGCCGCCCAGACTCAGCGCCGCACGGAGAGCACAAGGCTCCCAGGTCCCCTGGCTGTGGTCTGCAGCCCCACACTCCCGGAGGCTGACTCCGTGGGCGCCCAGAAGGTGCCTGACAGACGTCATGTCCCTAGCGCTCTGCTCCCCAGCAGAGACGTGTGCAGGTGGTGGGGCCTGCCCCTGCGTGTCTGGGCTCCCGCCGGCAGCCCCAGCTCCAGGGAAGCAGCCCCTGAGGCAAGACCTGGAGGAGGCGCGGGGCGCCCCCGCCTGGAAGCCTAGTGCACAGCAGGCGGGAAGCGAGCCTCCTCGGGAGAAGAGGAGGCAGCCCAGCTGCGTGCGTCTGCACTCACTCCTTGGGCGGAGCCCAGTGAGCCTCCAGTACGGCAGAGCTCCAGCTCTGCTCAGGGGCCCGATCTGGCAGAGTTGCTGGCGTGAGGCTGCTCTGCCCTGGGCGAGCCTAGCCCAGACTTGCCTCGCTGCTAGGCTTCCTGCCCGGGAAGGAGCAGGCTGCGCCAGACAGGCAGACGCTCCTGGCGCCTTCCTGGCCTCAGCTCCACTCCTGCCCTGCCTTTGCACCTAGTCCCCAGGCGTCCTTGCGGAGGGCTTAGGGGCCGGTGGGGTGCACGCTGCCAAGCCCTCCAGCCGTGAGAGCTCTGTCATAGGGTAGGGAATGGCAAGTGCAGGGCTCCTCCAGCGGTCGCTTGGCCGCCCAGACTCAGCACAGCACGGAGAGCACCAGGCTTCCCAGGGCCCCTGGCTGTGGTCTGCAGCCCCACACACCCGGAGGCTGACTCCGTGAGCGCCCAGAAGGTGCCTGACAGACGTCATTTCCCGAGTGCTTCTCCCAACCAGCAGAGACGTGTGCAGGTGGTTGGGGCCTGCCCCTGCGTGTCTGGGCTGCCGCCCACAGCCTCCGCTCAGGGGAAGCAGCCCCTGTGCCAAGACCTGCAGGAGGCGCGGGGCCTCCCTGCCTGGAAGCCAAGTGCACAGTCCGCTTGGAAGCGAGCCTCCTTGGGAAGAGTCGAGGGAGCCAAGCCGCGTGCAGCTGCAATCCCTGCTTGGGCCGAGCCGAGTGTGCCTCCAGGACGGCAGAGCTCCAGCTCTGCTCAGAGGCCGGATCTAGTCAAGTGCCTTGCGCGAGGCTGCTCTGCCCTGGGCGAGACTTGCCCAGGCTTGCCTCGCTGCTAGGCTTGCTGCCCAGGAAGGAGCAGGCTGTGCGATGCTGGGAGAGGCCACTGGCGCCTTCCTGGCCTCAGCTCCACTCCTGCCTTGCCTTTGCATCTAGGCCCCGGGCGTCCTTGGGGAAGGCTTAGGAGCCGGTGGCTTGCACACTGCCAAGCCCTCCAGCAGTGAGGCCTCTCGTAGAGGGGAGGGGAGGGCAAGTGCAGGGCTCCTCCAGCGGTTGCTTGGCCGCCCAGACTCAGCGCCGCACGGAGAGCACAAGGCTCCCAGGTCCCCTGGCTGTGGTCTGCAGCCCCACACTCCCGGAGGCTGACTCCGTGGGCGCCCAGAAGGTGCCTGACAGACGTCATGTCCCTAGCGCTCTGCTCCCCAGCAGAGACGTGTGCAGGTGGTGGGGCCTGCCCCTGCGTGTCTGGGCTCCCGCCGGCAGCCCCAGCTCCAGGGAAGCAGCCCCTGAGGCAAGACCTGGAGGAGGCGCGGGGCGCCCCCGCCTGGAAGCCTAGTTGCACAGCAGGCGGGAAGCGAGCCTCCTCGGGAGAAGAGGAGGCAGCCCAGCTGCGTGCGTCTGCACTCACTCCTTGGGCGGAGCCCAGTGAGCCTCCAGTACGGCAGAGCTCCAGCTCTGCTCAGGGGCCCGATCTGGCAGAGTTGCTGGCGTGAGGCTGCTCTGCCCTGGGCGAGCCTAGCCCAGACTTGCCTCGCTGCTAGGCTTCCTGCCCGGGAAGGAGCAGGCTGCGCCAGACAGGCAGACGCTCCTGGCGCCTTCCTGGCCTCAGCTCCACTCCTGCCCTGCCTTTGCACCTAGTCCCCAGGCGTCCTTGCGGAGGGCTTAGGGGCCGGTGGGGTGCACGCTGCCAAGCCCTCCAGCCGTGAGAGCTCTGTCATAGGGTAGGGAATGGCAAGTGCAGGGCTCCTCCAGCGGTCGCTTGGCCGCCCAGACTCAGCACAGCACGGAGAGCACCAGGCTTCCCAGGGCCCCTGGCTGTGGTCTGCAGCCCCACACACCCGGAGGCTGACTCCGTGAGCGCCCAGAAGCTGCCTGACAGACGTCATTTCCCGAGTGCTCTCCCAACCAGCAGAGACGTGTGCAGGTGGTTGGGGCCTGCCCCTGCGTGTCTGGGCTGCCGCCCACAGCCTCCGCTCAGGGGAAGCAGCCCCTGTGCCAAGACCTGCAGGAGGCGCGGGGCCTCCCTGCCTGGAAGCCAAGTGCACAGTCCGCTTGGAAGCGAGCCTCCTTGGGAAGAGTCGAGGGAGCCAAGCCGCGTGCAGCTGCAATCCCTGCTTGGGCCGAGCCGAGTGTGCCTCCAGGACGGCAGAGCTCCAGCTCTGCTCAGAGGCCGGATCTAGTCAAGTGCCTTGCGCGAGGCTGCTCTGCCCTGGGCGAGACTTGCCCAGGCTTGCCTCGCTGCTAGGCTTGCTGCCCAGGAAGGAGCAGGCTGTGCGATGCTGGGAGAGGCCACTGGCGCCTTCCTGGCCTCAGCTCCACTCCTGCCTTGCCTTTGCATCTAGGCCCCGGGCGTCCTTGGGGAAGGCTTAGGAGCCGGTGGCTTGCACACTGCCAAGCCCTCCAGCAGTGAGGCCTCTCGTAGAGGGGAGGGGAGGGCAAGTGCAGGGCTCCTCCAGCGGTTGCTTGGCCGCCCAGACTCAGCGCCGCACGGAGAGCACAAGGCTCCCAGGTCCCCTGGCTGTGGTCTGCAGCCCCACACTCCCGGAGGCTGACTCCGTGGGCGCCCAGAAGGTGCCTGACAGACGTCATGTCCCTAGCGCTCTGCTCCCCAGCAGAGACGTGTGCAGGTGGTGGGGCCTGCCCCTGCGTGTCTGGGCTCCCGCCGGCAGCCCCAGCTCCAGGGAAGCAGCCCCTGAGGCAAGACCTGGAGGAGGCGCGGGGCGCCCCCGCCTGGAAGCCTAGTGCACAGCAGGCGGGAAGCGAGCCTCCTCGGGAGAAGAGGAGGCAGCCCAGCTGCGTGCGTCTGCACTCACTCCTTGGGCGGAGCCCAGTGAGCCTCCAGTACGGCAGAGCTCCAGCTCTGCTCAGGGGCCCGATCTGGCAGAGTTGCTGGCGTGAGGCTGCTCTGCCCTGGGCGAGCCTAGCCCAGACTTGCCTCGCTGCTAGGCTTCCTGCCCGGGAAGGAGCAGGCTGCGCCAGACAGGCAGACGCTCCTGGCGCCTTCCTGGCCTCAGCTCCACTCCTGCCCTGCCTTTGCACCTAGTCCCCAGGCGTCCTTGCGGAGGGCTTAGGGGCCGGTGGGGTGCACGCTGCCAAGCCCTCCAGCCGTGAGAGCTCTGTCATAGGGTAGGGAATGGCAAGTGCAGGGCTCCTCCAGCGGTCGCTTGGCCGCCCAGACTCAGCACAGCACGGAGAGCACCAGGCTTCCCAGGGCCCCTGGCTGTGGTCTGCAGCCCCACACACCCGGAGGCTGACTCCGTGAGCGCCCAGAAGCTGCCTGACAGACGTCATTTCCCGAGTGCTCTCCCAACCAGCAGAGACGTGTGCAGGTGGTTGGGGCCTGCCCCTGCGTGTCTGGGCTGCCGCCCACAGCCTCCGCTCAGGGGAAGCAGCCCCTGTGCCAAGACCTGCAGGAGGCGCGGGGCCTCCCTGCCTGGAAGCCAAGTGCACAGTCCGCTTGGAAGCGAGCCTCCTTGGGAAGAGTCGAGGGAGCCAAGCCGCGTGCAGCTGCAATCCCTGCTTGGGCCGAGCCGAGTGTGCCTCCAGGACGGCAGAGCTCCAGCTCTGCTCAGAGGCCGGATCTAGTCAAGTGCCTTGCGCGAGGCTGCTCTGCCCTGGGCGAGACTTGCCCAGGCTTGCCTCGCTGCTAGGCTTGCTGCCCAGGAAGGAGCAGGCTGTGCGATGCTGGGAGAGGCCACTGGCGCCTTCCTGGCCTCAGCTCCACTCCTGCCTTGCCTTTGCATCTAGGCCCCGGGCGTCCTTGGGGAAGGCTTAGGAGCCGGTGGCTTGCACACTGCCAAGCCCTCCAGCAGTGAGGCCTCTCGTAGAGGGGAGGGGAGGGCAAGTGCAGGGCTCCTCCAGCGGTTGCTTGGCCGCCCAGACTCAGCGCCGCACGGAGAGCACAAGGCTCCCAGGTCCCCTGGCTGTGGTCTGCAGCCCCACACTCCCGGAGGCTGACTCCGTGGGCGCCCAGAAGGTGCCTGACAGACGTCATGTCCCTAGCGCTCTGCTCCCCAGCAGAGACGTGTGCAGGTGGTGGGGCCTGCCCCTGCGTGTCTGGGCTCCCGCCGGCAGCCCCAGCTCCAGGGAAGCAGCCCCTGAGGCAAGACCTGGAGGAGGCGCGGGGCGCCCCCGCCTGGAAGCCTAGTGCACAGCAGGCGGGAAGCGAGCCTCCTCGGGAGAAGAGGAGGCAGCCCAGCTGCGTGCGTCTGCACTCACTCCTTGGGCGGAGCCCAGTGAGCCTCCAGTACGGCAGAGCTCCAGCTCTGCTCAGGGGCCCGATCTGGCAGAGTTGCTGGCGTGAGGCTGCTCTGCCCTGGGCGAGCCTAGCCCAGACTTGCCTCGCTGCTAGGCTTCCTGCCCGGGAAGGAGCAGGCTGCGCCAGACAGGCAGACGCTCCTGGCGCCTTCCTGGCCTCAGCTCCACTCCTGCCCTGCCTTTGCACCTAGTCCCCAGGCGTCCTTGCGGAGGGCTTAGGGGCCGGTGGGGTGCACGCTGCCAAGCCCTCCAGCCGTGAGAGCTCTGTCATAGGGTAGGGAATGGCAAGTGCAGGGCTCCTCCAGCGGTCGCTTGGCCGCCCAGACTCAGCACAGCACGGAGAGCACCAGGCTTCCCAGGGCCCCTGGCTGTGGTCTGCAGCCCCACACACCCGGAGGCTGACTCCGTGAGCGCCCAGAAGCTGCCTGACAGACGTCATTTCCCGAGTGCTCTCCCAACCAGCAGAGACGTGTGCAGGTGGTTGGGGCCTGCCCCTGCGTGTCTGGGCTGCCGCCCACAGCCTCCGCTCAGGGGAAGCAGCCCCTGTGCCAAGACCTGCAGGAGGCGCGGGGCGTCCCTGCCTGGAAGCCAAGTGCACAGTCCGCTTGGAAGCGAGCCTCCTTGGGAAGAGTCGAGGGAGCCAAGCCGCGTGCAGCTGCAATCCCTGCTTGGGCCGAGCCGAGTGTGCCTCCAGGACGGCAGAGCTCCAGCTCTGCTCAGAGGCCGGATCTAGTCAAGTGCCTTGCGCGAGGCTGCTCTGCCCTGGGCGAGACTTGCCCAGGCTTGCCTCGCTGCTAGGCTTGCTGCCCAGGAAGGAGCAGGCTGTGCGATGCTGGGAGAGGCCACTGGCGCCTTCCTGGCCTCAGCTCCACTCCTGCCTTGCCTTTGCATCTAGGCCCCGGGCGTCCTTGGGGAAGGCTTAGGAGCCGGTGGCTTGCACACTGCCAAGCCCTCCAGCAGTGAGGCCTCTCGTAGAGGGGAGGGGAGGGCAAGTGCAGGGCTCCTCCAGCGGTTGCTTGGCCGCCCAGACTCAGCGCCGCACGGAGAGCACAAGGCTCCCAGGTCCCCTGGCTGTGGTCTGCAGCCCCACACTCCCGGAGGCTGACTCCGTGGGCGCCCAGAAGGTGCCTGACAGACGTCATGTCCCTAGCGCTCTGCTCCCCAGCAGAGACGTGTGCAGGTGGTGGGGCCTGCCCCTGCGTGTCTGGGCTCCCGCCGGCAGCCCCAGCTCCAGGGAAGCAGCCCCTGAGGCAAGACCTGGAGGAGGCGCGGGGCGCCCCCGCCTGGAAGCCTAGTGCACAGCAGGCGGGAAGCGAGCCTCCTCGGGAGAAGAGGAGGCAGCCCAGCTGCGTGCGTCTGCACTCACTCCTTGGGCGGAGCCCAGTGAGCCTCCAGTACGGCAGAGCTCCAGCTCTGCTCAGGGGCCCGATCTGGCAGAGTTGCTGGCGTGAGGCTGCTCTGCCCTGGGCGAGCCTAGCCCAGACTTGCCTCGCTGCTAGGCTTCCTGCCCGGGAAGGAGCAGGCTGCGCCAGACAGGCAGACGCTCCTGGCGCCTTCCTGGCCTCAGCTCCACTCCTGCCCTGCCTTTGCACCTAGTCCCCAGGCGTCCTTGCGGAGGGCTTAGGGGCCGGTGGGGTGCACGCTGCCAAGCCCTCCAGCCGTGAGAGCTCTGTCATAGGGTAGGGAATGGCAAGTGCAGGGCTCCTCCAGCGGTCGCTTGGCCGCCCAGACTCAGCACAGCACGGAGAGCACCAGGCTTCCCAGGGCCCCTGGCTGTGGTCTGCAGCCCCACACACCCGGAGGCTGACTCCGTGAGCGCCCAGAAGCTGCCTGACAGACGTCATTTCCCGAGTGCTCTCCCAACCAGCAGAGACGTGTGCAGGTGGTTGGGGCCTGCCCCTGCGTGTCTGGGCTGCCGCCCACAGCCTCCGCTCAGGGGAAGCAGCCCCTGTGCCAAGACCTGCAGGAGGCGCGGGGCGTCCCTGCCTGGAAGCCAAGTGCACAGTCCGCTTGGAAGCGAGCCTCCTTGGGAAGAGTCGAGGGAGCCAAGCCGCGTGCAGCTGCAATCCCTGCTTGGGCCGAGCCGAGTGTGCCTCCAGGACGGCAGAGCTCCAGCTCTGCTCAGAGGCCGGATCTAGTCAAGTGCCTTGCGCGAGGCTGCTCTGCCCTGGGCGAGACTTGCCCAGGCTTGCCTCGCTGCTAGGCTTGCTGCCCAGGAAGGAGCAGGCTGTGCGATGCTGGGAGAGGCCACTGGCGCCTTCCTGGCCTCAGCTCCACTCCTGCCTTGCCTTTGCATCTAGGCCCCGGGCGTCCTTGGGGAAGGCTTAGGAGCCGGTGGCTTGCACACTGCCAAGCCCTCCAGCAGTGAGGCCTCTCGTAGAGGGGAGGGGAGGGCAAGTGCAGGGCTCCTCCAGCGGTTGCTTGGCCGCCCAGACTCAGCGCCGCACGGAGAGCACAAGGCTCCCAGGTCCCCTGGCTGTGGTCTGCAGCCCCACACTCCCGGAGGCTGACTCCGTGGGCGCCCAGAAGGTGCCTGACAGACGTCATGTCCCTAGCGCTCTGCTCCCCAGCAGAGACGTGTGCAGGTGGTGGGGCCTGCCCCTGCGTGTCTGGGCTCCCGCCGGCAGCCCCAGCTCCAGGGAAGCAGCCCCTGAGCCAAGACCTGGAGGAGGCGCGGGGCGCCCCCGCCTGGAAGCCTAGTGCACAGCAGGCGGGAAGCGAGCCTCCTCGGGAGAAGAGGAGGCAGCCCAGCTGCGTGCGTCTGCACTCACTCCTTGGGCGGAGCCCAGTGAGCCTCCAGTACGGCAGAGCTCCAGCTCTGCTCAGGGGCCCGATCTGGCAGAGTTGCTGGCGTGAGGCTGCTCTGCCCTGGGCGAGCCTAGCCCAGACTTGCCTCGCTGCTAGGCTTCCTGCCCGGGAAGGAGCAGGCTGCGCCAGACAGGCAGACGCTCCTGGCGCCTTCCTGGCCTCAGCTCCACTCCTGCCCTGCCTTTGCACCTAGTCCCCAGGCGTCCTTGCGGAGGGCTTAGGGGCCGGTGGGGTGCACGCTGCCAAGCCCTCCAGCCGTGAGAGCTCTGTCATAGGGTAGGGAATGGCAAGTGCAGGGCTCCTCCAGCGGTCGCTTGGCCGCCCAGACTCAGCACAGCACGGAGAGCACCAGGCTTCCCAGGGCCCCTGGCTGTGGTCTGCAGCCCCACACACCCGGAGGCTGACTCCGTGAGCGCCCAGAAGCTGCCTGACAGACGTCATTTCCCGAGTGCTCTCCCAACCAGCAGAGACGTGTGCAGGTGGTTGGGGCCTGCCCCTGCGTGTCTGGGCTGCCGCCCACAGCCTCCGCTCAGGGGAAGCAGCCCCTGTGCCAAGACCTGCAGGAGGCGCGGGGCGTCCCTGCCTGGAAGCCAAGTGCACAGTCCGCTTGGAAGCGAGCCTCCTTGGGAAGAGTCGAGGGAGCCAAGCCGCGTGCAGCTGCAATCCCTGCTTGGGCCGAGCCGAGTGTGCCTCCAGGACGGCAGAGCTCCAGCTCTGCTCAGAGGCCGGATCTAGTCAAGTGCCTTGCGCGAGGCTGCTCTGCCCTGGGCGAGACTTGCCCAGGCTTGCCTCGCTGCTAGGCTTGCTGCCCAGGAAGGAGCAGGCTGTGCGATGCTGGGAGAGGCCACTGGCGCCTTCCTGGCCTCAGCTCCACTCCTGCCTTGCCTTTGCATCTAGGCCCCGGGCGTCCTTGGGGAAGGCTTAGGAGCCGGTGGCTTGCACACTGCCAAGCCCTCCAGCAGTGAGGCCTCTCGTAGAGGGGAGGGGAGGGCAAGTGCAGGGCTCCTCCAGCGGTTGCTTGGCCGCCCAGACTCAGCGCCGCACGGAGAGCACAAGGCTCCCAGGTCCCCTGGCTGTGGTCTGCAGCCCCACACTCCCGGAGGCTGACTCCGTGGGCGCCCAGAAGGTGCCTGACAGACGTCATGTCCCTAGCGCTCTGCTCCCCAGCAGAGACGTGTGCAGGTGGTGGGGCCTGCCCCTGCGTGTCTGGGCTCCCGCCGGCAGCCCCAGCTCCAGGGAAGCAGCCCCTGAGCCAAGACCTGGAGGAGGCGCGGGGCGCCCCCGCCTGGAAGCCTAGTGCACAGCAGGCGGGAAGCGAGCCTCCTCGGGAGAAGAGGAGGCAGCCCAGCTGCGTGCGTCTGCACTCACTCCTTGGGCGGAGCCCAGTGAGCCTCCAGTACGGCAGAGCTCCAGCTCTGCTCAGGGGCCCGATCTGGCAGAGTTGCTGGCGTGAGGCTGCTCTGCCCTGGGCGAGCCTAGCCCAGACTTGCCTCGCTGCTAGGCTTCCTGCCCGGGAAGGAGCAGGCTGCGCCAGACAGGCAGACGCTCCTGGCGCCTTCCTGGCCTCAGCTCCACTCCTGCCCTGCCTTTGCACCTAGTCCCCAGGCGTCCTTGCGGAGGGCTTAGGGGCCGGTGGGGTGCACGCTGCCAAGCCCTCCAGCCGTGAGAGCTCTGTCATAGGGTAGGGAATGGCAAGTGCAGGGCTCCTCCAGCGGTCGCTTGGCCGCCCAGACTCAGCACAGCACGGAGAGCACCAGGCTTCCCAGGGCCCCTGGCTGTGGTCTGCAGCCCCACACACCCGGAGGCTGACTCCGTGAGCGCCCAGAAGCTGCCTGACAGACGTCATTTCCCGAGTGCTCTCCCAACCAGCAGAGACGTGTGCAGGTGGTTGGGGCCTGCCCCTGCGTGTCTGGGCTGCCGCCCACAGCCTCCGCTCAGGGGAAGCAGCCCCTGTGCCAAGACCTGCAGGAGGCGCGGGGCCTCCCTGCCTGGAAGCCAAGTGCACAGTCCGCTTGGAAGCGAGCCTCCTTGGGAAGAGTCGAGGGAGCCAAGCCGCGTGCAGCTGCAATCCCTGCTTGGGCCGAGCCGAGTGTGCCTCCAGGACGGCAGAGCTCCAGCTCTGCTCAGAGGCCGGATCTAGTCAAGTGCCTTGCGCGAGGCTGCTCTGCCCTGGGCGAGACTTGCCCAGGCTTGCCTCGCTGCTAGGCTTGCTGCCCAGGAAGGAGCAGGCTGTGCGATGCTGGGAGAGGCCACTGGCGCCTTCCTGGCCTCAGCTCCACTCCTGCCTTGCCTTTGCATCTAGGCCCCGGGCGTCCTTGGGGAAGGCTTAGGAGCCGGTGGCTTGCACACTGCCAAGCCCTCCAGCAGTGAGGCCTCTCGTAGAGGGGAGGGGAGGGCAAGTGCAGGGCTCCTCCAGCGGTTGCTTGGCCGCCCAGACTCAGCGCCGCACGGAGAGCACAAGGCTCCCAGGTCCCCTGGCTGTGGTCTGCAGCCCCACACTCCCGGAGGCTGACTCCGTGGGCGCCCAGAAGGTGCCTGACAGACGTCATGTCCCTAGCGCTCTGCTCCCCAGCAGAGACGTGTGCAGGTGGTGGGGCCTGCCCCTGCGTGTCTGGGCTCCCGCCGGCAGCCCCAGCTCCAGGGAAGCAGCCCCTGAGGCAAGACCTGGAGGAGGCGCGGGGCGCCCCCGCCTGGAAGCCTAGTGCACAGCAGGCGGGAAGCGAGCCTCCTCGGGAGAAGAGGAGGCAGCCCAGCTGCGTGCGTCTGCACTCACTCCTTGGGCGGAGCCCAGTGAGCCTCCAGTACGGCAGAGCTCCAGCTCTGCTCAGGGGCCCGATCTGGCAGAGTTGCTGGCGTGAGGCTGCTCTGCCCTGGGCGAGCCTAGCCCAGACTTGCCTCGCTGCTAGGCTTCCTGCCCGGGAAGGAGCAGGCTGCGCCAGACAGGCAGACGCTCCTGGCGCCTTCCTGGCCTCAGCTCCACTCCTGCCCTGCCTTTGCACCTAGTCCCCAGGCGTCCTTGCGGAGGGCTTAGGGGCCGGTGGGGTGCACGCTGCCAAGCCCTCCAGCCGTGAGAGCTCTGTCATAGGGTAGGGAATGGCAAGTGCAGGGCTCCTCCAGCGGTCGCTTGGCCGCCCAGACTCAGCACAGCACGGAGAGCACCAGGCTTCCCAGGGCCCCTGGCTGTGGTCTGCAGCCCCACACACCCGGAGGCTGACTCCGTGAGCGCCCAGAAGGTGCCTGACAGACGTCATTTCCCGAGTGCTCTCCCAACCAGCAGAGACGTGTGCAGGTGGTTGGGGCCTGCCCCTGCGTGTCTGGGCTGCCGCCCACAGCCTCCGCTCAGGGGAAGCAGCCCCTGTGCCAAGACCTGCAGGAGGCGCGGGGCCTCCCTGCCTGGAAGCCAAGTGCACAGTCCGCTTGGAAGCGAGCCTCCTTGGGAAGAGTCGAGGGAGCCAAGCCGCGTGCAGCTGCAATCCCTGCTTGGGCCGAGCCGAGTGTGCCTCCAGGACGGCAGAGCTCCAGCTCTGCTCAGAGGCCGGATCTAGTCAAGTGCCTTGCGCGAGGCTGCTCTGCCCTGGCCGAGACTTGCCCAGGCTTGCCTCGCTGCTAGGCTTGCTGCCCAGGAAGGAGCAGGCTGTGCGATGCTGGGAGAGGCCACTGGCGCCTTCCTGGCCTCAGCTCCACTCCTGCCTTGCCTTTGCATCTAGGCCCCGGGCGTCCTTGGGGAAGGCTTAGGAGCCGGTGGCTTGCACACTGCCAAGCCCTCCAGCAGTGAGGCCTCTCGTAGAGGGGAGGGGAGGGCAAGTGCAGGGCTCCTCCAGCGGTTGCTTGGCCGCCCAGACTCAGCGCCGCACGGAGAGCACAAGGCTCCCAGGTCCCCTGGCTGTGGTCTGCAGCCCCACACTCCCGGAGGCTGACTCCGTGGGCGCCCAGAAGGTGCCTGACAGACGTCATGTCCCTAGCGCTCTGCTCCCCAGCAGAGACGTGTGCAGGTGGTGGGGCCTGCCCCTGCGTGTCTGGGCTCCCGCCGGCAGCCCCAGCTCCAGGGAAGCAGCCCCTGAGGCAAGACCTGGAGGAGGCGCGGGGCGCCCCCGCCTGGAAGCCTAGTGCACAGCAGGCGGGAAGCGAGCCTCCTCGGGAGAAGAGGAGGCAGCCCAGCTGCGTGCGTCTGCACTCACTCCTTGGGCGGAGCCCAGTGAGCCTCCAGTACGGCAGAGCTCCAGCTCTGCTCAGGGGCCCGATCTGGCAGAGTTGCTGGCGTGAGGCTGCTCTGCCCTGGGCGAGCCTAGCCCAGACTTGCCTCGCTGCTAGGCTTCCTGCCCGGGAAGGAGCAGGCTGCGCCAGACAGGCAGACGCTCCTGGCGCCTTCCTGGCCTCAGCTCCACTCCTGCCCTGCCTTTGCACCTAGTCCCCAGGCGTCCTTGCGGAGGGCTTAGGGGCCGGTGGGGTGCACGCTGCCAAGCCCTCCAGCCGTGAGAGCTCTGTCATAGGGTAGGGAATGGCAAGTGCAGGGCTCCTCCAGCGGTCGCTTGGCCGCCCAGACTCAGCACAGCACGGAGAGCACCAGGCTTCCCAGGGCCCCTGGCTGTGGTCTGCAGCCCCACACACCCGGAGGCTGACTCCGTGAGCGCCCAGAAGGTGCCTGACAGACGTCATTTCCCGAGTGCTCTCCCAACCAGCAGAGACGTGTGCAGGTGGTTGGGGCCTGCCCCTGCGTGTCTGGGCTGCCGCCCACAGCCTCCGCTCAGGGGAAGCAGCCCCTGTGCCAAGACCTGCAGGAGGCGCGGGGCCTCCCTGCCTGGAAGCCAAGTGCACAGTCCGCTTGGAAGCGAGCCTCCTTGGGAAGAGTCGAGGGAGCCAAGCCGCGTGCAGCTGCAATCCCTGCTTGGGCCGAGCCGAGTGTGCCTCCAGGACGGCAGAGCTCCAGCTCTGCTCAGAGGCCGGATCTAGTCAAGTGCCTTGCGCGAGGCTGCTCTGCCCTGGCCGAGACTTGCCCAGGCTTGCCTCGCTGCTAGGCTTGCTGCCCAGGAAGGAGCAGGCTGTGCGATGCTGGGAGAGGCCACTGGCGCCTTCCTGGCCTCAGCTCCACTCCTGCCTTGCCTTTGCATCTAGGCCCCGGGCGTCCTTGGGGAAGGCTTAGGAGCCGGTGGCTTGCACAGTGCCAAGCCCTCCAGCAGTGAGGCCTCTCGTAGAGGGGAGGGGAGGGCAAGTGCAGGGCTCCTCCAGCGGTTGCTTGGCCGCCCAGACTCAGCGCCGCACGGAGAGCACAAGGCTCCCAGGTCCCCTGGCTGTGGTCTGCAGCCCCACACTCCCGGAGGCTGACTCCGTGGGCGCCCAGAAGGTGCCTGACAGACGTCATGTCCCTAGCGCTCTGCTCCCCAGCAGAGACGTGTGCAGGTGGTGGGGCCTGCCCCTGCGTGTCTGGGCTCCCGCCGGCAGCCCCAGCTCCAGGGAAGCAGCCCCTGAGGCAAGACCTGGAGGAGGCGCGGGGCGCCCCCGCCTGGAAGCCTAGTGCACAGCAGGCGGGAAGCGAGCCTCCTCGGGAGAAGAGGAGGCAGCCCAGCTGCGTGCGTCTGCACTCACTCCTTGGGCGGAGCCCAGTGAGCCTCCAGTACGGCAGAGCTCCAGCTCTGCTCAGGGGCCCGATCTGGCAGAGTTGCTGGCGTGAGGCTGCTCTGCCCTGGGCGAGCCTAGCCCAGACTTGCCTCGCTGCTAGGCTTCCTGCCCGGGAAGGAGCAGGCTGCGCCAGACAGGCAGACGCTCCTGGCGCCTTCCTGGCCTCAGCTCCACTCCTGCCCTGCCTTTGCACCTAGTCCCCAGGCGTCCTTGCGGAGGGCTTAGGGGCCGGTGGGGTGCACGCTGCCAAGCCCTCCAGCCGTGAGAGCTCTGTCATAGGGTAGGGAATGGCAAGTGCAGGGCTCCTCCAGCGGTCGCTTGGCCGCCCAGACTCAGCACAGCACGGAGAGCACCAGGCTTCCCAGGGCCCCTGGCTGTGGTCTGCAGCCCCACACACCCGGAGGCTGACTCCGTGAGCGCCCAGAAGGTGCCTGACAGACGTCATTTCCCGAGTGCTCTCCCAACCAGCAGAGACGTGTGCAGGTGGTTGGGGCCTGCCCCTGCGTGTCTGGGCTGCCGCCCACAGCCTCCGCTCAGGGGAAGCAGCCCCTGTGCCAAGACCTGCAGGAGGCGCGGGGCCTCCCTGCCTGGAAGCCAAGTGCACAGTCCGCTTGGAAGCGAGCCTCCTTGGGAAGAGTCGAGGGAGCCAAGCCGCGTGCAGCTGCAATCCCTGCTTGGGCCGAGCCGAGTGTGCCTCCAGGACGGCAGAGCTCCAGCTCTGCTCAGAGGCCGGATCTAGTCAAGTGCCTTGCGCGAGGCTGCTCTGCCCTGGGCGAGACTTGCCCAGGCTTGCCTCGCTGCTAGGCTTGCTGCCCAGGAAGGAGCAGGCTGTGCGATGCTGGGAGAGGCCACTGGCGCCTTCCTGGCCTCAGCTCCACTCCTGCCTTGCCTTTGCATCTAGGCCCCGGGCGTCCTTGGGGAAGGCTTAGGAGCCGGTGGCTTGCACACTGCCAAGCCCTCCAGCAGTGAGGCCTCTCGTAGAGGGGAGGGGAGGGCAAGTGCAGGGCTCCTCCAGCGGTTGCTTGGCCGCCCAGACTCAGCGCCGCACGGAGAGCACAAGGCTCCCAGGTCCCCTGGCTGTGGTCTGCAGCCCCACACTCCCGGAGGCTGACTCCGTGGGCGCCCAGAAGGTGCCTGACAGACGTCATGTCCCTAGCGCTCTGCTCCCCAGCAGAGACGTGTGCAGGTGGTGGGGCCTGCCCCTGCGTGTCTGGGCTCCCGCCGGCAGCCCCAGCTCCAGGGAAGCAGCCCCTGAGGCAAGACCTGGAGGAGGCGCGGGGCGCCCCCGCCTGGAAGCCTAGTGCACAGCAGGCGGGAAGCGAGCCTCCTCGGGAGAAGAGGAGGCAGCCCAGCTGCGTGCGTCTGCACTCACTCCTTGGGCGGAGCCCAGTGAGCCTCCAGTACGGCAGAGCTCCAGCTCTGCTCAGGGGCCCGATCTGGCAGAGTTGCTGGCGTGAGGCTGCTCTGCCCTGGGCGAGCCTAGCCCAGACTTGCCTCGCTGCTAGGCTTCCTGCCCGGGAAGGAGCAGGCTGCGCCAGACAGGCAGACGCTCCTGGCGCCTTCCTGGCCTCAGCTCCACTCCTGCCCTGCCTTTGCACCTAGTCCCCAGGCGTCCTTGCGGAGGGCTTAGGGGCCGGTGGGGTGCACGCTGCCAAGCCCTCCAGCCGTGAGAGCTCTGTCATAGGGTAGGGAATGGCAAGTGCAGGGCTCCTCCAGCGGTCGCTTGGCCGCCCAGACTCAGCACAGCACGGAGAGCACCAGGCTTCCCAGGGCCCCTGGCTGTGGTCTGCAGCCCCACACACCCGGAGGCTGACTCCGTGAGCGCCCAGAAGCTGCCTGACAGACGTCATTTCCCGAGTGCTCTCCCAACCAGCAGAGACGTGTGCAGGTGGTTGGGGCCTGCCCCTGCGTGTCTGGGCTGCCGCCCACAGCCTCCGCTCAGGGGAAGCAGCCCCTGTGCCAAGACCTGCAGGAGGCGCGGGGCGTCCCTGCCTGGAAGCCAAGTGCACAGTCCGCTTGGAAGCGAGCCTCCTTGGGAAGAGTCGAGGGAGCCAAGCCGCGTGCAGCTGCAATCCCTGCTTGGGCCGAGCCGAGTGTGCCTCCAGGACGGCAGAGCTCCAGCTCTGCTCAGAGGCCGGATCTAGTCAAGTGCCTTGCGCGAGGCTGCTCTGCCCTGGGCGAGACTTGCCCAGGCTTGCCTCGCTGCTAGGCTTGCTGCCCAGGAAGGAGCAGGCTGTGCGATGCTGGGAGAGGCCACTGGCGCCTTCCTGGCCTCAGCTCCACTCCTGCCTTGCCTTTGCATCTAGGCCCCGGGCGTCCTTGGGGAAGGCTTAGGAGCCGGTGGCTTGCACACTGCCAAGCCCTCCAGCAGTGAGGCCTCTCGTAGAGGGGAGGGGAGGGCAAGTGCAGGGCTCCTCCAGCGGTTGCTTGGCCGCCCAGACTCAGCGCCGCACGGAGAGCACAAGGCTCCCAGGTCCCCTGGCTGTGGTCTGCAGCCCCACACTCCCGGAGGCTGACTCCGTGGGCGCCCAGAAGGTGCCTGACAGACGTCATGTCCCTAGCGCTCTGCTCCCCAGCAGAGACGTGTGCAGGTGGTGGGGCCTGCCCCTGCGTGTCTGGGCTCCCGCCGGCAGCCCCAGCTCCAGGGAAGCAGCCCCTGAGGCAAGACCTGGAGGAGGCGCGGGGCGCCCCCGCCTGGAAGCCTAGTGCACAGCAGGCGGGAAGCGAGCCTCCTCGGGAGAAGAGGAGGCAGCCCAGCTGCGTGCGTCTGCACTCACTCCTTGGGCGGAGCCCAGTGAGCCTCCAGTACGGCAGAGCTCCAGCTCTGCTCAGGGGCCCGATCTGGCAGAGTTGCTGGCGTGAGGCTGCTCTGCCCTGGGCGAGCCTAGCCCAGACTTGCCTCGCTGCTAGGCTTCCTGCCCGGGAAGGAGCAGGCTGCGCCAGACAGGCAGACGCTCCTGGCGCCTTCCTGGCCTCAGCTCCACTCCTGCCCTGCCTTTGCACCTAGTCCCCAGGCGTCCTTGCGGAGGGCTTAGGGGCCGGTGGGGTGCACGCTGCCAAGCCCTCCAGCCGTGAGAGCTCTGTCATAGGGTAGGGAATGGCAAGTGCAGGGCTCCTCCAGCGGTCGCTTGGCCGCCCAGACTCAGCACAGCACGGAGAGCACCAGGCTTCCCAGGGCCCCTGGCTGTGGTCTGCAGCCCCACACACCCGGAGGCTGACTCCGTGAGCGCCCAGAAGCTGCCTGACAGACGTCATTTCCCGAGTGCTCTCCCAACCAGCAGAGACGTGTGCAGGTGGTTGGGGCCTGCCCCTGCGTGTCTGGGCTGCCGCCCACAGCCTCCGCTCAGGGGAAGCAGCCCCTGTGCCAAGACCTGCAGGAGGCGCGGGGCCTCCCTGCCTGGAAGCCAAGTGCACAGTCCGCTTGGAAGCGAGCCTCCTTGGGAAGAGTCGAGGGAGCCAAGCCGCGTGCAGCTGCAATCCCTGCTTGGGCCGAGCCGAGTGTGCCTCCAGGACGGCAGAGCTCCAGCTCTGCTCAGAGGCCGGATCTAGTCAAGTGCCTTGCGCGAGGCTGCTCTGCCCTGGGCGAGACTTGCCCAGGCTTGCCTCGCTGCTAGGCTTGCTGCCCAGGAAGGAGCAGGCTGTGCGATGCTGGGAGAGGCCACTGGCGCCTTCCTGGCCTCAGCTCCACTCCTGCCTTGCCTTTGCATCTAGGCCCCGGGCGTCCTTGGGGAAGGCTTAGGAGCCGGTGGCTTGCACACTGCCAAGCCCTCCAGCAGTGAGGCCTCTCGTAGAGGGGAGGGGAGGGCAAGTGCAGGGCTCCTCCAGCGGTTGCTTGGCCGCCCAGACTCAGCGCCGCACGGAGAGCACAAGGCTCCCAGGTCCCCTGGCTGTGGTCTGCAGCCCCACACTCCCGGAGGCTGACTCCGTGGGCGCCCAGAAGGTGCCTGACAGACGTCATGTCCCTAGCGCTCTGCTCCCCAGCAGAGACGTGTGCAGGTGGTGGGGCCTGCCCCTGCGTGTCTGGGCTCCCGCCGGCAGCCCCAGCTCCAGGGAAGCAGCCCCTGAGGCAAGACCTGGAGGAGGCGCGGGGCGCCCCCGCCTGGAAGCCTAGTGCACAGCAGGCGGGAAGCGAGCCTCCTCGGGAGAAGAGGAGGCAGCCCAGCTGCGTGCGTCTGCACTCACTCCTTGGGCGGAGCCCAGTGAGCCTCCAGTACGGCAGAGCTCCAGCTCTGCTCAGGGGCCCGATCTGGCAGAGTTGCTGGCGTGAGGCTGCTCTGCCCTGGGCGAGCCTAGCCCAGACTTGCCTCGCTGCTAGGCTTCCTGCCCGGGAAGGAGCAGGCTGCGCCAGACAGGCAGACGCTCCTGGCGCCTTCCTGGCCTCAGCTCCACTCCTGCCCTGCCTTTGCACCTAGTCCCCAGGCGTCCTTGCGGAGGGCTTAGGGGCCGGTGGGGTGCACGCTGCCAAGCCCTCCAGCCGTGAGAGCTCTGTCATAGGGTAGGGAATGGCAAGTGCAGGGCTCCTCCAGCGGTCGCTTGGCCGCCCAGACTCAGCACAGCACGGAGAGCACCAGGCTTCCCAGGGCCCCTGGCTGTGGTCTGCAGCCCCACACACCCGGAGGCTGACTCCGTGAGCGCCCAGAAGCTGCCTGACAGACGTCATTTCCCGAGTGCTCTCCCAACCAGCAGAGACGTGTGCAGGTGGTTGGGGCCTGCCCCTGCGTGTCTGGGCTGCCGCCCACAGCCTCCGCTCAGGGGAAGCAGCCCCTGTGCCAAGACCTGCAGGAGGCGCGGGGCGTCCCTGCCTGGAAGCCAAGTGCACAGTCCGCTTGGAAGCGAGCCTCCTTGGGAAGAGTCGAGGGAGCCAAGCCGCGTGCAGCTGCAATCCCTGCTTGGGCCGAGCCGAGTGTGCCTCCAGGACGGCAGAGCTCCAGCTCTGCTCAGAGGCCGGATCTAGTCAAGTGCCTTGCGCGAGGCTGCTCTGCCCTGGGCGAGACTTGCCCAGGCTTGCCTCGCTGCTAGGCTTGCTGCCCAGGAAGGAGCAGGCTGTGCGATGCTGGGAGAGGCCACTGGCGCCTTCCTGGCCTCAGCTCCACTCCTGCCTTGCCTTTGCATCTAGGCCCCGGGCGTCCTTGGGGAAGGCTTAGGAGCCGGTGGCTTGCACACTGCCAAGCCCTCCAGCAGTGAGGCCTCTCGTAGAGGGGAGGGGAGGGCAAGTGCAGGGCTCCTCCAGCGGTTGCTTGGCCGCCCAGACTCAGCGCCGCACGGAGAGCACAAGGCTCCCAGGTCCCCTGGCTGTGGTCTGCAGCCCCACACTCCCGGAGGCTGACTCCGTGGGCGCCCAGAAGGTGCCTGACAGACGTCATGTCCCTAGCGCTCTGCTCCCCAGCAGAGACGTGTGCAGGTGGTGGGGCCTGCCCCTGCGTGTCTGGGCTCCCGCCGGCAGCCCCAGCTCCAGGGAAGCAGCCCCTGAGGCAAGACCTGGAGGAGGCGCGGGGCGCCCCCGCCTGGAAGCCTAGTGCACAGCAGGCGGGAAGCGAGCCTCCTCGGGAGAAGAGGAGGCAGCCCAGCTGCGTGCGTCTGCACTCACTCCTTGGGCGGAGCCCAGTGAGCCTCCAGTACGGCAGAGCTCCAGCTCTGCTCAGGGGCCCGATCTGGCAGAGTTGCTGGCGTGAGGCTGCTCTGCCCTGGGCGAGCCTAGCCCAGACTTGCCTCGCTGCTAGGCTTCCTGCCCGGGAAGGAGCAGGCTGCGCCAGACAGGCAGACGCTCCTGGCGCCTTCCTGGCCTCAGCTCCACTCCTGCCCTGCCTTTGCACCTAGTCCCCAGGCGTCCTTGCGGAGGGCTTAGGGGCCGGTGGGGTGCACGCTGCCAAGCCCTCCAGCCGTGAGAGCTCTGTCATAGGGTAGGGAATGGCAAGTGCAGGGCTCCTCCAGCGGTCGCTTGGCCGCCCAGACTCAGCACAGCACGGAGAGCACCAGGCTTCCCAGGGCCCCTGGCTGTGGTCTGCAGCCCCACACACCCGGAGGCTGACTCCGTGAGCGCCCAGAAGCTGCCTGACAGACGTCATTTCCCGAGTGCTCTCCCAACCAGCAGAGACGTGTGCAGGTGGTTGGGGCCTGCCCCTGCGTGTCTGGGCTGCCGCCCACAGCCTCCGCTCAGGGGAAGCAGCCCCTGTGCCAAGACCTGCAGGAGGCGCGGGGCGTCCCTGCCTGGAAGCCAAGTGCACAGTCCGCTTGGAAGCGAGCCTCCTTGGGAAGAGTCGAGGGAGCCAAGCCGCGTGCAGCTGCAATCCCTGCTTGGGCCGAGCCGAGTGTGCCTCCAGGACGGCAGAGCTCCAGCTCTGCTCAGAGGCCGGATCTAGTCAAGTGCCTTGCGCGAGGCTGCTCTGCCCTGGGCGAGACTTGCCCAGGCTTGCCTCGCTGCTAGGCTTGCTGCCCAGGAAGGAGCAGGCTGTGCGATGCTGGGAGAGGCCACTGGCGCCTTCCTGGCCTCAGCTCCACTCCTGCCTTGCCTTTGCATCTAGGCCCCGGGCGTCCTTGGGGAAGGCTTAGGAGCCGGTGGCTTGCACACTGCCAAGCCCTCCAGCAGTGAGGCCTCTCGTAGAGGGGAGGGGAGGGCAAGTGCAGGGCTCCTCCAGCGGTTGCTTGGCCGCCCAGACTCAGCGCCGCACGGAGAGCACAAGGCTCCCAGGTCCCCTGGCTGTGGTCTGCAGCCCCACACTCCCGGAGGCTGACTCCGTGGGCGCCCAGAAGGTGCCTGACAGACGTCATGTCCCTAGCGCTCTGCTCCCCAGCAGAGACGTGTGCAGGTGGTGGGGCCTGCCCCTGCGTGTCTGGGCTCCCGCCGGCAGCCCCAGCTCCAGGGAAGCAGCCCCTGAGGCAAGACCTGGAGGAGGCGCGGGGCGCCCCCGCCTGGAAGCCTAGTGCACAGCAGGCGGGAAGCGAGCCTCCTCGGGAGAAGAGGAGGCAGCCCAGCTGCGTGCGTCTGCACTCACTCCTTGGGCGGAGCCCAGTGAGCCTCCAGTACGGCAGAGCTCCAGCTCTGCTCAGGGGCCCGATCTGGCAGAGTTGCTGGCGTGAGGCTGCTCTGCCCTGGGCGAGCCTAGCCCAGACTTGCCTCGCTGCTAGGCTTCCTGCCCGGGAAGGAGCAGGCTGCGCCAGACAGGCAGACGCTCCTGGCGCCTTCCTGGCCTCAGCTCCACTCCTGCCCTGCCTTTGCACCTAGTCCCCAGGCGTCCTTGCGGAGGGCTTAGGGGCCGGTGGGGTGCACGCTGCCAAGCCCTCCAGCCGTGAGAGCTCTGTCATAGGGTAGGGAATGGCAAGTGCAGGGCTCCTCCAGCGGTCGCTTGGCCGCCCAGACTCAGCACAGCACGGAGAGCACCAGGCTTCCCAGGGCCCCTGGCTGTGGTCTGCAGCCCCACACACCCGGAGGCTGACTCCGTGAGCGCCCAGAAGCTGCCTGACAGACGTCATTTCCCGAGTGCTCTCCCAACCAGCAGAGACGTGTGCAGGTGGTTGGGGCCTGCCCCTGCGTGTCTGGGCTGCCGCCCACAGCCTCCGCTCAGGGGAAGCAGCCCCTGTGCCAAGACCTGCAGGAGGCGCGGGGCCTCCCTGCCTGGAAGCCAAGTGCACAGTCCGCTTGGAAGCGAGCCTCCTTGGGAAGAGTCGAGGGAGCCAAGCCGCGTGCAGCTGCAATCCCTGCTTGGGCCGAGCCGAGTGTGCCTCCAGGACGGCAGAGCTCCAGCTCTGCTCAGAGGCCGGATCTAGTCAAGTGCCTTGCGCGAGGCTGCTCTGCCCTGGGCGAGACTTGCCCAGGCTTGCCTCGCTGCTAGGCTTGCTGCCCAGGAAGGAGCAGGCTGTGCGATGCTGGGAGAGGCCACTGGCGCCTTCCTGGCCTCAGCTCCACTCCTGCCTTGCCTTTGCATCTAGGCCCCGGGCGTCCTTGGGGAAGGCTTAGGAGCCGGTGGCTTGCACAGTGCCAAGCCCTCCAGCAGTGAGGCCTCTCGTAGAGGGGAGGGGAGGGCAAGTGCAGGGCTCCTCCAGCGGTTGCTTGGCCGCCCAGACTCAGCGCCGCACGGAGAGCACAAGGCTCCCAGGTCCCCTGGCTGTGGTCTGCAGCCCCACACTCCCGGAGGCTGACTCCGTGGGCGCCCAGAAGGTGCCTGACAGACGTCATGTCCCTAGCGCTCTGCTCCCCAGCAGAGACGTGTGCAGGTGGTGGGGCCTGCCCCTGCGTGTCTGGGCTCCCGCCGGCAGCCCCAGCTCCAGGGAAGCAGCCCCTGAGGCAAGACCTGGAGGAGGCGCGGGGCGCCCCCGCCTGGAAGCCTAGTGCACAGCAGGCGGGAAGCGAGCCTCCTCGGGAGAAGAGGAGGCAGCCCAGCTGCGTGCGTCTGCACTCACTCCTTGGGCGGAGCCCAGTGAGCCTCCAGTACGGCAGAGCTCCAGCTCTGCTCAGGGGCCCGATCTGGCAGAGTTGCTGGCGTGAGGCTGCTCTGCCCTGGGCGAGCCTAGCCCAGACTTGCCTCGCTGCTAGGCTTCCTGCCCGGGAAGGAGCAGGCTGCGCCAGACAGGCAGACGCTCCTGGCGCCTTCCTGGCCTCAGCTCCACTCCTGCCCTGCCTTTGCACCTAGTCCCCAGGCGTCCTTGCGGAGGGCTTAGGGGCCGGTGGGGTGCACGCTGCCAAGCCCTCCAGCCGTGAGAGCTCTGTCATAGGGTAGGGAATGGCAAGTGCAGGGCTCCTCCAGCGGTCGCTTGGCCGCCCAGACTCAGCACAGCACGGAGAGCACCAGGCTTCCCAGGGCCCCTGGCTGTGGTCTGCAGCCCCACACACCCGGAGGCTGACTCCGTGAGCGCCCAGAAGCTGCCTGACAGACGTCATTTCCCGAGTGCTCTCCCAACCAGCAGAGACGTGTGCAGGTGGTTGGGGCCTGCCCCTGCGTGTCTGGGCTGCCGCCCACAGCCTCCGCTCAGGGGAAGCAGCCCCTGTGCCAAGACCTGCAGGAGGCGCGGGGCCTCCCTGCCTGGAAGCCAAGTGCACAGTCCGCTTGGAAGCGAGCCTCCTTGGGAAGAGTCGAGGGAGCCAAGCCGCGTGCAGCTGCAATCCCTGCTTGGGCCGAGCCGAGTGTGCCTCCAGGACGGCAGAGCTCCAGCTCTGCTCAGAGGCCGGATCTAGTCAAGTGCCTTGCGCGAGGCTGCTCTGCCCTGGGCGAGACTTGCCCAGGCTTGCCTCGCTGCTAGGCTTGCTGCCCAGGAAGGAGCAGGCTGTGCGATGCTGGGAGAGGCCACTGGCGCCTTCCTGGCCTCAGCTCCACTCCTGCCTTGCCTTTGCATCTAGGCCCCGGGCGTCCTTGGGGAAGGCTTAGGAGCCGGTGGCTTGCACAGTGCCAAGCCCTCCAGCAGTGAGGCCTCTCGTAGAGGGGAGGGGAGGGCAAGTGCAGGGCTCCTCCAGCGGTTGCTTGGCCGCCCAGACTCAGCGCCGCACGGAGAGCACAAGGCTCCCAGGTCCCCTGGCTGTGGTCTGCAGCCCCACACTCCCGGAGGCTGACTCCGTGGGCGCCCAGAAGGTGCCTGACAGACGTCATGTCCCTAGCGCTCTGCTCCCCAGCAGAGACGTGTGCAGGTGGTGGGGCCTGCCCCTGCGTGTCTGGGCTCCCGCCGGCAGCCCCAGCTCCAGGGAAGCAGCCCCTGAGGCAAGACCTGGAGGAGGCGCGGGGCGCCCCCGCCTGGAAGCCTAGTGCACAGCAGGCGGGAAGCGAGCCTCCTCGGGAGAAGAGGAGGCAGCCCAGCTGCGTGCGTCTGCACTCACTCCTTGGGCGGAGCCCAGTGAGCCTCCAGTACGGCAGAGCTCCAGCTCTGCTCAGGGGCCCGATCTGGCAGAGTTGCTGGCGTGAGGCTGCTCTGCCCTGGGCGAGCCTAGCCCAGACTTGCCTCGCTGCTAGGCTTCCTGCCCGGGAAGGAGCAGGCTGCGCCAGACAGGCAGACGCTCCTGGCGCCTTCCTGGCCTCAGCTCCACTCCTGCCCTGCCTTTGCACCTAGTCCCCAGGCGTCCTTGCGGAGGGCTTAGGGGCCGGTGGGGTGCACGCTGCCAAGCCCTCCAGCCGTGAGAGCTCTGTCATAGGGTAGGGAATGGCAAGTGCAGGGCTCCTCCAGCGGTCGCTTGGCCGCCCAGACTCAGCACAGCACGGAGAGCACCAGGCTTCCCAGGGCCCCTGGCTGTGGTCTGCAGCCCCACACACCCGGAGGCTGACTCCGTGAGCGCCCAGAAGCTGCCTGACAGACGTCATTTCCCGAGTGCTCTCCCAACCAGCAGAGACGTGTGCAGGTGGTTGGGGCCTGCCCCTGCGTGTCTGGGCTGCCGCCCACAGCCTCCGCTCAGGGGAAGCAGCCCCTGTGCCAAGACCTGCAGGAGGCGCGGGGCCTCCCTGCCTGGAAGCCAAGTGCACAGTCCGCTTGGAAGCGAGCCTCCTTGGGAAGAGTCGAGGGAGCCAAGCCGCGTGCAGCTGCAATCCCTGCTTGGGCCGAGCCGAGTGTGCCTCCAGGACGGCAGAGCTCCAGCTCTGCTCAGAGGCCGGATCTAGTCAAGTGCCTTGCGCGAGGCTGCTCTGCCCTGGGCGAGACTTGCCCAGGCTTGCCTCGCTGCTAGGCTTGCTGCCCAGGAAGGAGCAGGCTGTGCGATGCTGGGAGAGGCCACTGGCGCCTTCCTGGCCTCAGCTCCACTCCTGCCTTGCCTTTGCATCTAGGCCCCGGGCGTCCTTGGGGAAGGCTTAGGAGCCGGTGGCTTGCACACTGCCAAGCCCTCCAGCAGTGAGGCCTCTCGTAGAGGGGAGGGGAGGGCAAGTGCAGGGCTCCTCCAGCGGTTGCTTGGCCGCCCAGACTCAGCGCCGCACGGAGAGCACAAGGCTCCCAGGTCCCCTGGCTGTGGTCTGCAGCCCCACACTCCCGGAGGCTGACTCCGTGGGCGCCCAGAAGGTGCCTGACAGACGTCATGTCCCTAGCGCTCTGCTCCCCAGCAGAGACGTGTGCAGGTGGTGGGGCCTGCCCCTGCGTGTCTGGGCTCCCGCCGGCAGCCCCAGCTCCAGGGAAGCAGCCCCTGAGGCAAGACCTGGAGGAGGCGCGGGGCGCCCCCGCCTGGAAGCCTAGTGCACAGCAGGCGGGAAGCGAGCCTCCTCGGGAGAAGAGGAGGCAGCCCAGCTGCGTGCGTCTGCACTCACTCCTTGGGCGGAGCCCAGTGAGCCTCCAGTACGGCAGAGCTCCAGCTCTGCTCAGGGGCCCGATCTGGCAGAGTTGCTGGCGTGAGGCTGCTCTGCCCTGGGCGAGCCTAGCCCAGACTTGCCTCGCTGCTAGGCTTCCTGCCCGGGAAGGAGCAGGCTGCGCCAGACAGGCAGACGCTCCTGGCGCCTTCCTGGCCTCAGCTCCACTCCTGCCCTGCCTTTGCACCTAGTCCCCAGGCGTCCTTGCGGAGGGCTTAGGGGCCGGTGGGGTGCACGCTGCCAAGCCCTCCAGCCGTGAGAGCTCTGTCATAGGGTAGGGAATGGCAAGTGCAGGGCTCCTCCAGCGGTCGCTTGGCCGCCCAGACTCAGCACAGCACGGAGAGCACCAGGCTTCCCAGGGCCCCTGGCTGTGGTCTGCAGCCCCACACACCCGGAGGCTGACTCCGTGAGCGCCCAGAAGCTGCCTGACAGACGTCATTTCCCGAGTGCTCTCCCAACCAGCAGAGACGTGTGCAGGTGGTTGGGGCCTGCCCCTGCGTGTCTGGGCTGCCGCCCACAGCCTCCGCTCAGGGGAAGCAGCCCCTGTGCCAAGACCTGCAGGAGGCGCGGGGCCTCCCTGCCTGGAAGCCAAGTGCACAGTCCGCTTGGAAGCGAGCCTCCTTGGGAAGAGTCGAGGGAGCCAAGCCGCGTGCAGCTGCAATCCCTGCTTGGGCCGAGCCGAGTGTGCCTCCAGGACGGCAGAGCTCCAGCTCTGCTCAGAGGCCGGATCTAGTCAAGTGCCTTGCGTGAGGCTGCTCTGCCCTGGGCGAGACTTGCCCAGGCTTGCCTCGCTGCTAGGCTTGCTGCCCAGGAAGGAGCAGGCTGTGCGATGCTGGGAGAGGCCACTGGCGCCTTCCTGGCCTCAGCTCCACTCCTGCCTTGCCTTTGCATCTAGGCCCCGGGCGTCCTTGGGGAAGGCTTAGGAGCCGGTGGCTTGCACACTGCCAAGCCCTCCAGCAGTGAGGCCTCTCGTAGAGGGGAGGGGAGGGCAAGTGCAGGGCTCCTCCAGCGGTTGCTTGGCCGCCCAGACTCAGCGCCGCACGGAGAGCACAAGGCTCCCAGGTCCCCTGGCTGTGGTCTGCAGCCCCACACTCCCGGAGGCTGACTCCGTGGGCGCCCAGAAGGTGCCTGACAGACGTCATGTCCCTAGCGCTCTGCTCCCCAGCAGAGACGTGTGCAGGTGGTGGGGCCTGCCCCTGCGTGTCTGGGCTCCCGCCGGCAGCCCCAGCTCCAGGGAAGCAGCCCCTGAGGCAAGACCTGGAGGAGGCGCGGGGCGCCCCCGCCTGGAAGCCTAGTGCACAGCAGGCGGGAAGCGAGCCTCCTCGGGAGAAGAGGAGGCAGCCCAGCTGCGTGCGTCTGCACTCACTCCTTGGGCGGAGCCCAGTGAGCCTCCAGTACGGCAGAGCTCCAGCTCTGCTCAGGGGCCCGATCTGGCAGAGTTGCTGGCGTGAGGCTGCTCTGCCCTGGGCGAGCCTAGCCCAGACTTGCCTCGCTGCTAGGCTTCCTGCCCGGGAAGGAGCAGGCTGCGCCAGACAGGCAGACGCTCCTGGCGCCTTCCTGGCCTCAGCTCCACTCCTGCCCTGCCTTTGCACCTAGTCCCCAGGCGTCCTTGCGGAGGGCTTAGGGGCCGGTGGGGTGCACGCTGCCAAGCCCTCCAGCCGTGAGAGCTCTGTCATAGGGTAGGGAATGGCAAGTGCAGGGCTCCTCCAGCGGTCGCTTGGCCGCCCAGACTCAGCACAGCACGGAGAGCACCAGGCTTCCCAGGGCCCCTGGCTGTGGTCTGCAGCCCCACACACCCGGAGGCTGACTCCGTGAGCGCCCAGAAGCTGCCTGACAGACGTCATTTCCCGAGTGCTCTCCCAACCAGCAGAGACGTGTGCAGGTGGTTGGGGCCTGCCCCTGCGTGTCTGGGCTGCCGCCCACAGCCTCCGCTCAGGGGAAGCAGCCCCTGTGCCAAGACCTGCAGGAGGCGCGGGGCCTCCCTGCCTGGAAGCCAAGTGCACAGTCCGCTTGGAAGCGAGCCTCCTTGGGAAGAGTCGAGGGAGCCAAGCCGCGTGCAGCTGCAATCCCTGCTTGGGCCGAGCCGAGTGTGCCTCCAGGACGGCAGAGCTCCAGCTCTGCTCAGAGGCCGGATCTAGTCAAGTGCCTTGCGCGAGGCTGCTCTGCCCTGGGCGAGACTTGCCCAGGCTTGCCTCGCTGCTAGGCTTGCTGCCCAGGAAGGAGCAGGCTGTGCGATGCTGGGAGAGGCCACTGGCGCCTTCCTGGCCTCAGCTCCACTCCTGCCTTGCCTTTGCATCTAGGCCCCGGGCGTCCTTGGGGAAGGCTTAGGAGCCGGTGGCTTGCACAGTGCCAAGCCCTCCAGCAGTGAGGCCTCTCGTAGAGGGGAGGGGAGGGCAAGTGCAGGGCTCCTCCAGCGGTTGCTTGGCCGCCCAGACTCAGCGCCGCACGGAGAGCACAAGGCTCCCAGGTCCCCTGGCTGTGGTCTGCAGCCCCACACTCCCGGAGGCTGACTCCGTGGGCGCCCAGAAGGTGCCTGACAGACGTCATGTCCCTAGCGCTCTGCTCCCCAGCAGAGACGTGTGCAGGTGGTGGGGCCTGCCCCTGCGTGTCTGGGCTCCCGCCGGCAGCCCCAGCTCCAGGGAAGCAGCCCCTGAGGCAAGACCTGGAGGAGGCGCGGGGCGCCCCCGCCTGGAAGCCTAGTGCACAGCAGGCGGGAAGCGAGCCTCCTCGGGAGAAGAGGAGGCAGCCCAGCTGCGTGCGTCTGCACTCACTCCTTGGGCGGAGCCCAGTGAGCCTCCAGTACGGCAGAGCTCCAGCTCTGCTCAGGGGCCCGATCTGGCAGAGTTGCTGGCGTGAGGCTGCTCTGCCCTGGGCGAGCCTAGCCCAGACTTGCCTCGCTGCTAGGCTTCCTGCCCGGGAAGGAGCAGGCTGCGCCAGACAGGCAGACGCTCCTGGCGCCTTCCTGGCCTCAGCTCCACTCCTGCCCTGCCTTTGCACCTAGTCCCCAGGCGTCCTTGCGGAGGGCTTAGGGGCCGGTGGGGTGCACGCTGCCAAGCCCTCCAGCCGTGAGAGCTCTGTCATAGGGTAGGGAATGGCAAGTGCAGGGCTCCTCCAGCGGTCGCTTGGCCGCCCAGACTCAGCACAGCACGGAGAGCACCAGGCTTCCCAGGGCCCCTGGCTGTGGTCTGCAGCCCCACACACCCGGAGGCTGACTCCGTGAGCGCCCAGAAGCTGCCTGACAGACGTCATTTCCCGAGTGCTCTCCCAACCAGCAGAGACGTGTGCAGGTGGTTGGGGCCTGCCCCTGCGTGTCTGGGCTGCCGCCCACAGCCTCCGCTCAGGGGAAGCAGCCCCTGTGCCAAGACCTGCAGGAGGCGCGGGGCGTCCCTGCCTGGAAGCCAAGTGCACAGTCCGCTTGGAAGCGAGCCTCCTTGGGAAGAGTCGAGGGAGCCAAGCCGCGTGCAGCTGCAATCCCTGCTTGGGCCGAGCCGAGTGTGCCTCCAGGACGGCAGAGCTCCAGCTCTGCTCAGAGGCCGGATCTAGTCAAGTGCCTTGCGCGAGGCTGCTCTGCCCTGGGCGAGACTTGCCCAGGCTTGCCTCGCTGCTAGGCTTGCTGCCCAGGAAGGAGCAGGCTGTGCGATGCTGGGAGAGGCCACTGGCGCCTTCCTGGCCTCAGCTCCACTCCTGCCTTGCCTTTGCATCTAGGCCCCGGGCGTCCTTGGGGAAGGCTTAGGAGCCGGTGGCTTGCACACTGCCAAGCCCTCCAGCAGTGAGGCCTCTCGTAGAGGGGAGGGGAGGGCAAGTGCAGGGCTCCTCCAGCGGTTGCTTGGCCGCCCAGACTCAGCGCCGCACGGAGAGCACAAGGCTCCCAGGTCCCCTGGCTGTGGTCTGCAGCCCCACACTCCCGGAGGCTGACTCCGTGGGCGCCCAGAAGGTGCCTGACAGACGTCATGTCCCTAGCGCTCTGCTCCCCAGCAGAGACGTGTGCAGGTGGTGGGGCCTGCCCCTGCGTGTCTGGGCTCCCGCCGGCAGCCCCAGCTCCAGGGAAGCAGCCCCTGAGGCAAGACCTGGAGGAGGCGCGGGGCGCCCCCGCCTGGAAGCCTAGTGCACAGCAGGCGGGAAGCGAGCCTCCTCGGGAGAAGAGGAGGCAGCCCAGCTGCGTGCGTCTGCACTCACTCCTTGGGCGGAGCCCAGTGAGCCTCCAGTACGGCAGAGCTCCAGCTCTGCTCAGGGGCCCGATCTGGCAGAGTTGCTGGCGTGAGGCTGCTCTGCCCTGGGCGAGCCTAGCCCAGACTTGCCTCGCTGCTAGGCTTCCTGCCCGGGAAGGAGCAGGCTGCGCCAGACAGGCAGACGCTCCTGGCGCCTTCCTGGCCTCAGCTCCACTCCTGCCCTGCCTTTGCACCTAGTCCCCAGGCGTCCTTGCGGAGGGCTTAGGGGCCGGTGGGGTGCACGCTGCCAAGCCCTCCAGCCGTGAGAGCTCTGTCATAGGGTAGGGAATGGCAAGTGCAGGGCTCCTCCAGCGGTCGCTTGGCCGCCCAGACTCAGCACAGCACGGAGAGCACCAGGCTTCCCAGGGCCCCTGGCTGTGGTCTGCAGCCCCACACACCCGGAGGCTGACTCCGTGAGCGCCCAGAAGCTGCCTGACAGACGTCATTTCCCGAGTGCTCTCCCAACCAGCAGAGACGTGTGCAGGTGGTTGGGGCCTGCCCCTGCGTGTCTGGGCTGCCGCCCACAGCCTCCGCTCAGGGGAAGCAGCCCCTGTGCCAAGACCTGCAGGAGGCGCGGGGCCTCCCTGCCTGGAAGCCAAGTGCACAGTCCGCTTGGAAGCGAGCCTCCTTGGGAAGAGTCGAGGGAGCCAAGCCGCGTGCAGCTGCAATCCCTGCTTGGGCCGAGCCGAGTGTGCCTCCAGGACGGCAGAGCTCCAGCTCTGCTCAGAGGCCGGATCTAGTCAAGTGCCTTGCGCGAGGCTGCTCTGCCCTGGGCGAGACTTGCCCAGGCTTGCCTCGCTGCTAGGCTTGCTGCCCAGGAAGGAGCAGGCTGTGCGATGCTGGGAGAGGCCACTGGCGCCTTCCTGGCCTCAGCTCCACTCCTGCCTTGCCTTTGCATCTAGGCCCCGGGCGTCCTTGGGGAAGGCTTAGGAGCCGGTGGCTTGCACACTGCCAAGCCCTCCAGCAGTGAGGCCTCTCGTAGAGGGGAGGGGAGGGCAAGTGCAGGGCTCCTCCAGCGGTTGCTTGGCCGCCCAGACTCAGCGCCGCACGGAGAGCACAAGGCTCCCAGGTCCCCTGGCTGTGGTCTGCAGCCCCACACTCCCGGAGGCTGACTCCGTGGGCGCCCAGAAGGTGCCTGACAGACGTCATGTCCCTAGCGCTCTGCTCCCCAGCAGAGACGTGTGCAGGTGGTGGGGCCTGCCCCTGCGTGTCTGGGCTCCCGCCGGCAGCCCCAGCTCCAGGGAAGCAGCCCCTGAGGCAAGACCTGGAGGAGGCGCGGGGCGCCCCCGCCTGGAAGCCTAGTGCACAGCAGGCGGGAAGCGAGCCTCCTCGGGAGAAGAGGAGGCAGCCCAGCTGCGTGCGTCTGCACTCACTCCTTGGGCGGAGCCCAGTGAGCCTCCAGTACGGCAGAGCTCCAGCTCTACTCAGGGGCCCGATCTGGCAGAGTTGCTGGCGTGAGGCTGCTCTGCCCTGGGCGAGCCTAGCCCAGACTTGCCTCGCTGCTAGGCTTCCTGCCCGGGAAGGAGCAGGCTGCGCCAGACAGGCAGACGCTCCTGGCGCCTTCCTGGCCTCAGCTCCACTCCTGCCCTGCCTTTGCACCTAGTCCCCAGGCGTCCTTGCGGAGGGCTTAGGGGCCGGTGGGGTGCACGCTGCCAAGCCCTCCAGCCGTGAGAGCTCTGTCATAGGGTAGGGAATGGCAAGTGCAGGGCTCCTCCAGCGGTCGCTTGGCCGCCCAGACTCAGCACAGCACGGAGAGCACCAGGCTTCCCAGGGCCCCTGGCTGTGGTCTGCAGCCCCACACACCCGGAGGCTGACTCCGTGAGCGCCCAGAAGCTGCCTGACAGACGTCATTTCCCGAGTGCTCTCCCAACCAGCAGAGACGTGTGCAGGTGGTTGGGGCCTGCCCCTGCGTGTCTGGGCTGCCGCCCACAGCCTCCGCTCAGGGGAAGCAGCCCCTGTGCCAAGACCTGCAGGAGGCGCGGGGCGTCCCTGCCTGGAAGCCAAGTGCACAGTCCGCTTGGAAGCGAGCCTCCTTGGGAAGAGTCGAGGGAGCCAAGCCGCGTGCAGCTGCAATCCCTGCTTGGGCCGAGCCGAGTGTGCCTCCAGGACGGCAGAGCTCCAGCTCTGCTCAGAGGCCGGATCTAGTCAAGTGCCTTGCGCGAGGCTGCTCTGCCCTGGGCGAGACTTGCCCAGGCTTGCCTCGCTGCTAGGCTTGCTGCCCAGGAAGGAGCAGGCTGTGCGATGCTGGGAGAGGCCACTGGCGCCTTCCTGGCCTCAGCTCCACTCCTGCCTTGCCTTTGCATCTAGGCCCCGGGCGTCCTTGGGGAAGGCTTAGGAGCCGGTGGCTTGCACACTGCCAAGCCCTCCAGCAGTGAGGCCTCTCGTAGAGGGGAGGGGAGGGCAAGTGCAGGGCTCCTCCAGCGGTTGCTTGGCCGCCCAGACTCAGCGCCGCACGGAGAGCACAAGGCTCCCAGGTCCCCTGGCTGTGGTCTGCAGCCCCACACTCCCGGAGGCTGACTCCGTGGGCGCCCAGAAGGTGCCTGACAGACGTCATGTCCCTAGCGCTCTGCTCCCCAGCAGAGACGTGTGCAGGTGGTGGGGCCTGCCCCTGCGTGTCTGGGCTCCCGCCGGCAGCCCCAGCTCCAGGGAAGCAGCCCCTGAGGCAAGACCTGGAGGAGGCGCGGGGCGCCCCCGCCTGGAAGCCTAGTGCACAGCAGGCGGGAAGCGAGCCTCCTCGGGAGAAGAGGAGGCAGCCCAGCTGCGTGCGTCTGCACTCACTCCTTGGGCGGAGCCCAGTGAGCCTCCAGTACGGCAGAGCTCCAGCTCTGCTCAGGGGCCCGATCTGGCAGAGTTGCTGGCGTGAGGCTGCTCTGCCCTGGGCGAGCCTAGCCCAGACTTGCCTCGCTGCTAGGCTTCCTGCCCGGGAAGGAGCAGGCTGCGCCAGACAGGCAGACGCTCCTGGCGCCTTCCTGGCCTCAGCTCCACTCCTGCCCTGCCTTTGCACCTAGTCCCCAGGCGTCCTTGCGGAGGGCTTAGGGGCCGGTGGGGTGCACACTGCCAAGCCCTCCAGCCGTGAGAGCTCTGTCATAGGGTAGGGAATGGCAAGTGCAGGGCTCCTCCAGCGGTCGCTTGGCCGCCCAGACTCAGCACAGCACGGAGAGCACCAGGCTTCCCAGGGCCCCTGGCTGTGGTCTGCAGCCCCACACACCCGGAGGCTGACTCCGTGAGCGCCCAGAAGCTGCCTGACAGACGTCATTTCCCGAGTGCTCTCCCAACCAGCAGAGACGTGTGCAGGTGGTTGGGGCCTGCCCCTGCGTGTCTGGGCTGCCGCCCACAGCCTCCGCTCAGGGGAAGCAGCCCCTGTGCCAAGACCTGCAGGAGGCGCGGGGCGTCCCTGCCTGGAAGCCAAGTGCACAGTCCGCTTGGAAGCGAGCCTCCTTGGGAAGAGTCGAGGGAGCCAAGCCGCGTGCAGCTGCAATCCCTGCTTGGGCCGAGCCGAGTGTGCCTCCAGGACGGCAGAGCTCCAGCTCTGCTCAGAGGCCGGATCTAGTCAAGTGCCTTGCGCGAGGCTGCTCTGCCCTGGGCGAGACTTGCCCAGGCTTGCCTCGCTGCTAGGCTTGCTGCCCAGGAAGGAGCAGGCTGTGCGATGCTGGGAGAGGCCACTGGCGCCTTCCTGGCCTCAGCTCCTCTCCTGCCTTGCCTTTGCATCTAGGCCCCGGGCGTCCTTGGGGAAGGCTTAGGAGCCGGTGGCTTGCACAGTGCCAAGCCCTCCAGCAGTGAGGCCTCTCGTAGAGGGGAGGGGAGGGCAAGTGCAGGGCTCCTCCAGCGGTTGCTTGGCCGCCCAGACTCAGCGCCGCACGGAGAGCACAAGGCTCCCAGGTCCCCTGGCTGTGGTCTGCAGCCCCACACTCCCGGAGGCTGACTCCGTGGGCGCCCAGAAGGTGCCTGACAGACGTCATGTCCCTAGCGCTCTGCTCCCCAGCAGAGACGTGTGCAGGTGGTGGGGCCTGCCCCTGCGTGTCTGGGCTCCCGCCGGCAGCCCCAGCTCCAGGGAAGCAGCCCCTGAGGCAAGACCTGGAGGAGGCGCGGGGCGCCCCCGCCTGGAAGCCTAGTGCACAGCAGGCGGGAAGCGAGCCTCCTCGGGAGAAGAGGAGGCAGCCCAGCTGCGTGCGTCTGCACTCACTCCTTGGGCGGAGCCCAGTGAGCCTCCAGTACGGCAGAGCTCCAGCTCTGCTCAGGGGCCCGATCTGGCAGAGTTGCTGGCGTGAGGCTGCTCTGCCCTGGGCGAGCCTAGCCCAGACTTGCCTCGCTGCTAGGCTTCCTGCCCGGGAAGGAGCAGGCTGCGCCAGACAGGCAGACGCTCCTGGCGCCTTCCTGGCCTCAGCTCCACTCCTGCCCTGCCTTTGCACCTAGTCCCCAGGCGTCCTTGCGGAGGGCTTAGGGGCCGGTGGGGTGCACGCTGCCAAGCCCTCCAGCCGTGAGAGCTCTGTCATAGGGTAGGGAATGGCAAGTGCAGGGCTCCTCCAGCGGTCGCTTGGCCGCCCAGACTCAGCACAGCACGGAGAGCACCAGGCTTCCCAGGGCCCCTGGCTGTGGTCTGCAGCCCCACACACCCGGAGGCTGACTCCGTGAGCGCCCAGAAGCTGCCTGACAGACGTCATTTCCCGAGTGCTCTCCCAACCAGCAGAGACGTGTGCAGGTGGTTGGGGCCTGCCCCTGCGTGTCTGGGCTGCCGCCCACAGCCTCCGCTCAGGGGAAGCAGCCCCTGTGCCAAGACCTGCAGGAGGCGCGGGGCGTCCCTGCCTGGAAGCCAAGTGCACAGTCCGCTTGGAAGCGAGCCTCCTTGGGAAGAGTCGAGGGAGCCAAGCCGCGTGCAGCTGCAATCCCTGCTTGGGCCGAGCCGAGTGTGCCTCCAGGACGGCAGAGCTCCAGCTCTGCTCAGAGGCCGGATCTAGTCAAGTGCCTTGCGCGAGGCTGCTCTGCCCTGGGCGAGACTTGCCCAGGCTTGCCTCGCTGCTAGGCTTGCTGCCCAGGAAGGAGCAGGCTGTGCGATGCTGGGAGAGGCCACTGGCGCCTTCCTGGCCTCAGCTCCACTCCTGCCTTGCCTTTGCATCTAGGCCCCGGGCGTCCTTGGGGAAGGCTTAGGAGCCGGTGGCTTGCACAGTGCCAAGCCCTCCAGCAGTGAGGCCTCTCGTAGAGGGGAGGGGAGGGCAAGTGCAGGGCTCCTCCAGCGGTTGCTTGGCCGCCCAGACTCAGCGCCGCACGGAGAGCACAAGGCTCCCAGGTCCCCTGGCTGTGGTCTGCAGCCCCACACTCCCGGAGGCTGACTCCGTGGGCGCCCAGAAGGTGCCTGACAGACGTCATGTCCCTAGCGCTCTGCTCCCCAGCAGAGACGTGTGCAGGTGGTGGGGCCTGCCCCTGCGTGTCTGGGCTCCCGCCGGCAGCCCCAGCTCCAGGGAAGCAGCCCCTGAGGCAAGACCTGGAGGAGGCGCGGGGCGCCCCCGCCTGGAAGCCTAGTGCACAGCAGGCGGGAAGCGAGCCTCCTCGGGAGAAGAGGAGGCAGCCCAGCTGCGTGCGTCTGCACTCACTCCTTGGGCGGAGCCCAGTGAGCCTCCAGTACGGCAGAGCTCCAGCTCTGCTCAGGGGCCCGATCTGGCAGAGTTGCTGGCGTGAGGCTGCTCTGCCCTGGGCGAGCCTAGCCCAGACTTGCCTCGCTGCTAGGCTTCCTGCCCGGGAAGGAGCAGGCTGCGCCAGACAGGCAGACGCTCCTGGCGCCTTCCTGGCCTCAGCTCCACTCCTGCCCTGCCTTTGCACCTAGTCCCCAGGCGTCCTTGCGGAGGGCTTAGGGGCCGGTGGGGTGCACGCTGCCAAGCCCTCCAGCCGTGAGAGCTCTGTCATAGGGTAGGGAATGGCAAGTGCAGGGCTCCTCCAGCGGTCGCTTGGCCGCCCAGACTCAGCACAGCACGGAGAGCACCAGGCTTCCCAGGGCCCCTGGCTGTGGTCTGCAGCCCCACACACCCGGAGGCTGACTCCGTGAGCGCCCAGAAGGTGCCTGACAGACGTCATTTCCCGAGTGCTCTCCCAACCAGCAGAGACGTGTGCAGGTGGTTGGGGCCTGCCCCTGCGTGTCTGGGCTGCCGCCCACAGCCTCCGCTCAGGGGAAGCAGCCCCTGTGCCAAGACCTGCAGGAGGCGCGGGGCGTCCCTGCCTGGAAGCCAAGTGCACAGTCCGCTTGGAAGCGAGCCTCCTTGGGAAGAGTCGAGGGAGCCAAGCCGCGTGCAGCTGCAATCCCTGCTTGGGCCGAGCCGAGTGTGCCTCCAGGACGGCAGAGCTCCAGCTCTGCTCAGAGGCCGGATCTAGTCAAGTGCCTTGCGCGAGGCTGCTCTGCCCTGGGCGAGGCTTGCCCAGGCTTGCCTCGCTGCTAGGCTTGCTGCCCAGGAAGGAGCAGGCTGTGCGATGCTGGGAGAGGCCACTGGCGCCTTCCTGGCCTCAGCTCCACTCCTGCCTTGCCTTTGCATCTAGGCCCCGGGCGTCCTTGGGGAAGGCTTAGGAGCCGGTGGCTTGCACACTGCCAAGCCCTCCAGCAGTGAGGCCTCTCGTAGAGGGGAGGGGAGGGCAAGTGCAGGGCTCCTCCAGCGGTTGCTTGGCCGCCCAGACTCAGCGCCGCACGGAGAGCACAAGGCTCCCAGGTCCCCTGGCTGTGGTCTGCAGCCCCACACTCCCGGAGGCTGACTCCGTGGGCGCCCAGAAGGTGCCTGACAGACGTCATGTCCCTAGCGCTCTGCTCCCCAGCAGAGACGTGTGCAGGTGGTGGGGCCTGCCCCTGCGTGTCTGGGCTCCCGCCGGCAGCCCCAGCTCCAGGGAAGCAGCCCCTGAGGCAAGACCTGGAGGAGGCGCGGGGCGCCCCCGCCTGGAAGCCTAGTGCACAGCAGGCGGGAAGCGAGCCTCCTCGGGAGAAGAGGAGGCAGCCCAGCTGCGTGCGTCTGCACTCACTCCTTGGGCGGAGCCCAGTGAGCCTCCAGTACGGCAGAGCTCCAGCTCTGCTCAGGGGCCCGATCTGGCAGAGTTGCTGGCGTGAGGCTGCTCTGCCCTGGGCGAGCCTAGCCCAGACTTGCCTCGCTGCTAGGCTTCCTGCCCGGGAAGGAGCAGGCTGCGCCAGACAGGCAGACGCTCCTGGCGCCTTCCTGGCCTCAGCTCCACTCCTGCCCTGCCTTTGCACCTAGTCCCCAGGCGTCCTTGCGGAGGGCTTAGGGGCCGGTGGGGTGCACGCTGCCAAGCCCTCCAGCCGTGAGAGCTCTGTCATAGGGTAGGGAATGGCAAGTGCAGGGCTCCTCCAGCGGTCGCTTGGCCGCCCAGACTCAGCACAGCACGGAGAGCACCAGGCTTCCCAGGGCCCCTGGCTGTGGTCTGCAGCCCCACACACCCGGAGGCTGACTCCGTGAGCGCCCAGAAGCTGCCTGACAGACGTCATTTCCCGAGTGCTCTCCCAACCAGCAGAGACGTGTGCAGGTGGTTGGGGCCTGCCCCTGCGTGTCTGGGCTGCCGCCCACAGCCTCCGCTCAGGGGAAGCAGCCCCTGTGCCAAGACCTGCAGGAGGCGCGGGGCCTCCCTGCCTGGAAGCCAAGTGCACAGTCCGCTTGGAAGCGAGCCTCCTTGGGAAGAGTCGAGGGAGCCAAGCCGCGTGCAGCTGCAATCCCTGCTTGGGCCGAGCCGAGTGTGCCTCCAGGACGGCAGAGCTCCAGCTCTGCTCAGAGGCCGGATCTAGTCAAGTGCCTTGCGCGAGGCTGCTCTGCCCTGGGCGAGACTTGCCCAGGCTTGCCTCGCTGCTAGGCTTGCTGCCCAGGAAGGAGCAGGCTGTGCGATGCTGGGAGAGGCCACTGGCGCCTTCCTGGCCTCAGCTCCACTCCTGCCTTGCCTTTGCATCTAGGCCCCGGGCGTCCTTGGGGAAGGCTTAGGAGCCGGTGGCTTGCACACTGCCAAGCCCTCCAGCAGTGAGGCCTCTCGTAGAGGGGAGGGGAGGGCAAGTGCAGGGCTCCTCCAGCGGTTGCTTGGCCGCCCAGACTCAGCGCCGCACGGAGAGCACAAGGCTCCCAGGTCCCCTGGCTGTGGTCTGCAGCCCCACACTCCCGGAGGCTGACTCCGTGGGCGCCCAGAAGGTGCCTGACAGACGTCATGTCCCTAGCGCTCTGCTCCCCAGCAGAGACGTGTGCAGGTGGTGGGGCCTGCCCCTGCGTGTCTGGGCTCCCGCCGGCAGCCCCAGCTCCAGGGAAGCAGCCCCTGAGGCAAGACCTGGAGGAGGCGCGGGGCGCCCCCGCCTGGAAGCCTAGTGCACAGCAGGCGGGAAGCGAGCCTCCTCGGGAGAAGAGGAGGCAGCCCAGCTGCGTGCGTCTGCACTCACTCCTTGGGCGGAGCCCAGTGAGCCTCCAGTACGGCAGAGCTCCAGCTCTGCTCAGGGGCCCGATCTGGCAGAGTTGCTGGCGTGAGGCTGCTCTGCCCTGGGCGAGCCTAGCCCAGACTTGCCTCGCTGCTAGGCTTCCTGCCCGGGAAGGAGCAGGCTGCGCCAGACAGGCAGACGCTCCTGGCGCCTTCCTGGCCTCAGCTCCACTCCTGCCCTGCCTTTGCACCTAGTCCCCAGGCGTCCTTGCGGAGGGCTTAGGGGCCGGTGGGGTGCACGCTGCCAAGCCCTCCAGCCGTGAGAGCTCTGTCATAGGGTAGGGAATGGCAAGTGCAGGGCTCCTCCAGCGGTCGCTTGGCCGCCCAGACTCAGCACAGCACGGAGAGCACCAGGCTTCCCAGGGCCCCTGGCTGTGGTCTGCAGCCCCACACACCCGGAGGCTGACTCCGTGAGCGCCCAGAAGCTGCCTGACAGACGTCATTTCCCGAGTGCTCTCCCAACCAGCAGAGACGTGTGCAGGTGGTTGGGGCCTGCCCCTGCGTGTCTGGGCTGCCGCCCACAGCCTCCGCTCAGGGGAAGCAGCCCCTGTGCCAAGACCTGCAGGAGGCGCGGGGCCTCCCTGCCTGGAAGCCAAGTGCACAGTCCGCTTGGAAGCGAGCCTCCTTGGGAAGAGTCGAGGGAGCCAAGCCGCGTGCAGCTGCAATCCCTGCTTGGGCCGAGCCGAGTGTGCCTCCAGGACGGCAGAGCTCCAGCTCTGCTCAGAGGCCGGATCTAGTCAAGTGCCTTGCGCGAGGCTGCTCTGCCCTGGGCGAGACTTGCCCAGGCTTGCCTCGCTGCTAGGCTTGCTGCCCAGGAAGGAGCAGGCTGTGCGATGCTGGGAGAGGCCACTGGCGCCTTCCTGGCCTCAGCTCCACTCCTGCCTTGCCTTTGCATCTAGGCCCCGGGCGTCCTTGGGGAAGGCTTAGGAGCCGGTGGCTTGCACACTGCCAAGCCCTCCAGCAGTGAGGCCTCTCGTAGAGGGGAGGGGAGGGCAAGTGCAGGGCTCCTCCAGCGGTTGCTTGGCCGCCCAGACTCAGCGCCGCACGGAGAGCACAAGGCTCCCAGGTCCCCTGGCTGTGGTCTGCAGCCCCACACTCCCGGAGGCTGACTCCGTGGGCGCCCAGAAGGTGCCTGACAGACGTCATGTCCCTAGCGCTCTGCTCCCCAGCAGAGACGTGTGCAGGTGGTGGGGCCTGCCCCTGCGTGTCTGGGCTCCCGCCGGCAGCCCCAGCTCCAGGGAAGCAGCCCCTGAGGCAAGACCTGGAGGAGGCGCGGGGCGCCCCCGCCTGGAAGCCTAGTGCACAGCAGGCGGGAAGCGAGCCTCCTCGGGAGAAGAGGAGGCAGCCCAGCTGCGTGCGTCTGCACTCACTCCTTGGGCGGAGCCCAGTGAGCCTCCAGTACGGCAGAGCTCCAGCTCTGCTCAGGGGCCCGATCTGGCAGAGTTGCTGGCGTGAGGCTGCTCTGCCCTGGGCGAGCCTAGCCCAGACTTGCCTCGCTGCTAGGCTTCCTGCCCGGGAAGGAGCAGGCTGCGCCAGACAGGCAGACGCTCCTGGCGCCTTCCTGGCCTCAGCTCCACTCCTGCCCTGCCTTTGCACCTAGTCCCCAGGCGTCCTTGCGGAGGGCTTAGGGGCCGGTGGGGTGCACGCTGCCAAGCCCTCCAGCCGTGAGAGCTCTGTCATAGGGTAGGGAATGGCAAGTGCAGGGCTCCTCCAGCGGTCGCTTGGCCGCCCAGACTCAGCACAGCACGGAGAGCACCAGGCTTCCCAGGGCCCCTGGCTGTGGTCTGCAGCCCCACACACCCGGAGGCTGACTCCGTGAGCGCCCAGAAGCTGCCTGACAGACGTCATTTCCCGAGTGCTCTCCCAACCAGCAGAGACGTGTGCAGGTGGTTGGGGCCTGCCCCTGCGTGTCTGGGCTGCCGCCCACAGCCTCCGCTCAGGGGAAGCAGCCCCTGTGCCAAGACCTGCAGGAGGCGCGGGGCCTCCCTGCCTGGAAGCCAAGTGCACAGTCCGCTTGGAAGCGAGCCTCCTTGGGAAGAGTCGAGGGAGCCAAGCCGCGTGCAGCTGCAATCCCTGCTTGGGCCGAGCCGAGTGTGCCTCCAGGACGGCAGAGCTCCAGCTCTGCTCAGAGGCCGGATCTAGTCAAGTGCCTTGCGCGAGGCTGCTCTGCCCTGGGCGAGACTTGCCCAGGCTTGCCTCGCTGCTAGGCTTGCTGCCCAGGAAGGAGCAGGCTGTGCGATGCTGGGAGAGGCCACTGGCGCCTTCCTGGCCTCAGCTCCACTCCTGCCTTGCCTTTGCATCTAGGCCCCGGGCGTCCTTGGGGAAGGCTTAGGAGCCGGTGGCTTGCACACTGCCAAGCCCTCCAGCAGTGAGGCCTCTCGTAGAGGGGAGGGGAGGGCAAGTGCAGGGCTCCTCCAGCGGTTGCTTGGCCGCCCAGACTCAGCGCCGCACGGAGAGCACAAGGCTCCCAGGTCCCCTGGCTGTGGTCTGCAGCCCCACACTCCCGGAGGCTGACTCCGTGGGCGCCCAGAAGGTGCCTGACAGACGTCATGTCCCTAGCGCTCTGCTCCCCAGCAGAGACGTGTGCAGGTGGTGGGGCCTGCCCCTGCGTGTCTGGGCTCCCGCCGGCAGCCCCAGCTCCAGGGAAGCAGCCCCTGAGGCAAGACCTGGAGGAGGCGCGGGGCGCCCCCGCCTGGAAGCCTAGTGCACAGCAGGCGGGAAGCGAGCCTCCTCGGGAGAAGAGGAGGCAGCCCAGCTGCGTGCGTCTGCACTCACTCCTTGGGCGGAGCCCAGTGAGCCTCCAGTACGGCAGAGCTCCAGCTCTGCTCAGGGGCCCGATCTGGCAGAGTTGCTGGCGTGAGGCTGCTCTGCCCTGGGCGAGCCTAGCCCAGACTTGCCTCGCTGCTAGGCTTCCTGCCCGGGAAGGAGCAGGCTGCGCCAGACAGGCAGACGCTCCTGGCGCCTTCCTGGCCTCAGCTCCACTCCTGCCCTGCCTTTGCACCTAGTCCCCAGGCGTCCTTGCGGAGGGCTTAGGGGCCGGTGGGGTGCACGCTGCCAAGCCCTCCAGCCGTGAGAGCTCTGTCATAGGGTAGGGAATGGCAAGTGCAGGGCTCCTCCAGCGGTCGCTTGGCCGCCCAGACTCAGCACAGCACGGAGAGCACCAGGCTTCCCAGGGCCCCTGGCTGTGGTCTGCAGCCCCACACACCCGGAGGCTGACTCCGTGAGCGCCCAGAAGGTGCCTGACAGACGTCATTTCCCGAGTGCTCTCCCAACCAGCAGAGACGTGTGCAGGTGGTTGGGGCCTGCCCCTGCGTGTCTGGGCTGCCGCCCACAGCCTCCGCTCAGGGGAAGCAGCCCCTGTGCCAAGACCTGCAGGAGGCGCGGGGCGTCCCTGCCTGGAAGCCAAGTGCACAGTCCGCTTGGAAGCGAGCCTCCTTGGGAAGAGTCGAGGGAGCCAAGCCGCGTGCAGCTGCAATCCCTGCTTGGGCCGAGCCGAGTGTGCCTCCAGGACGGCAGAGCTCCAGCTCTGCTCAGAGGCCGGATCTAGTCAAGTGCCTTGCGCGAGGCTGCTCTGCCCTGGGCGAGACTTGCCCAGGCTTGCCTCGCTGCTAGGCTTGCTGCCCAGGAAGGAGCAGGCTGTGCGATGCTGGGAGAGGCCACTGGCGCCTTCCTGGCCTCAGCTCCACTCCTGCCTTGCCTTTGCATCTAGGCCCCGGGCGTCCTTGGGGAAGGCTTAGGAGCCGGTGGCTTGCACACTGCCAAGCCCTCCAGCAGTGAGGCCTCTCGTAGAGGGGAGGGGAGGGCAAGTGCAGGGCTCCTCCAGCGGTTGCTTGGCCGCCCAGACTCAGCGCCGCACGGAGAGCACAAGGCTCCCAGGTCCCCTGGCTGTGGTCTGCAGCCCCACACTCCCGGAGGCTGACTCCGTGGGCGCCCAGAAGGTGCCTGACAGACGTCATGTCCCTAGCGCTCTGCTCCCCAGCAGAGACGTGTGCAGGTGGTGGGGCCTGCCCTGCGTGTCTGGGCTCCCGCCGGCAGCCCCAGCTCCAGGGAAGCAGCCCCTGAGGCAAGACCTGGAGGAGGCGCGGGGCGCCCCCGCCTGGAAGCCTAGTGCACAGCAGGCGGGAAGCGAGCCTCCTCGGAGAAGAGGAGGCAGCCCAGCTGCGTGCGTCTGCACTCACTCCTTGGGCGGAGCCCAGTGAGCCTCCAGTACGGCAGAGCTCCAGCTCTGCTCAGGGGCCCGATCTGGCAGAGTTGCTGGCGTGAGGCTGCTCTGCCCTGGGCGAGCCTAGCCCAGACTTGCCTCGCTGCTAGGCTTCCTGCCCGGGAAGGAGCAGGCTGCGCCAGACAGGCAGACGCTCCTGGCGCCTTCCTGGCCTCAGCTCCACTCCTGCCCTGCCTTTGCACCTAGTCCCCAGGCGTCCTTGCGGAGGGCTTAGGGGCCGGTGGGGTGCACGCTGCCAAGCCCTCCAGCCGTGAGAGCTCTGTCATAGGGTAGGGAATGGCAAGTGCAGGGCTCCTCCAGCGGTTCGCTTGGCCGCCCAGACTCAGCACAGCACGGAGAGCACCAGGCTTCCCAGGGCCCCTGGCTGTGGTCTGCAGCCCCACACACCCGGAGGCTGACTCCGTGAGCGCCCAGAAGCTGCCTGACAGACGTCATTTCCCGAGTGCTCTCCCAACCAGCAGAGACGTGTGCAGGTGGTTGGGGCCTGCCCCTGCGTGTCTGGGCTGCCGCCCACAGCCTCCGCTCAGGGGAAGCAGCCCCTGTGCCAAGACCTGCAGGAGGCGCGGGGCCTCCCTGCCTGGAAGCCAAGTGCACAGTCCGCTTGGAAGCGAGCCTCCTTGGGAAGAGTCGAGGGAGCCAAGGCCGCGTGCAGCTGCAATCCCTGCTTGGGCCGAGCCGAGTGTGCCTCCAGGACGGCAGAGCTCCAGCTCTGCTCAGAGGCCGGATCTAGTCAAGTGCCTTGCGCGAGGCTGCTCTGCCCTGGGCGAGACTTGCCCAGGCTTGCCTCGCTGCTAGGCTTGCTGCCCAGGAAGGAGCAGGCTGTGCGATGCTGGGAGAGGCCACTGGCGCCTTCCTGGCCTCAGCTCCACTCCTGCCTTGCCTTTGCATCTAGGCCCCGGGCGTCCTTGGGGAAGGCTTAGGAGCCGGTGGCTTGCACACTGCCAAGCCCTCCAGCAGTGAGGCCTCTCGTAGAGGGGAGGGGAGGGCAAGTGCAGGGCTCCTCCAGCGGTTGCTTGGCCGCCCAGACTCAGCGCCGCACGGAGAGCACAAGGCTCCCAGGTCCCCTGGCTGTGGTCTGCAGCCCCACACTCCCGGAGGCTGACTCCGTGGGCGCCCAGAAGGTGCCTGACAGACGTCATGTCCCTAGCGCTCTGCTCCCCAGCAGAGACGTGTGCAGGTGGTGGGGCCTGCCCCTGCGTGTCTGGGCTCCCGCCGGCAGCCCCAGCTCCAGGGAAGCAGCCCCTGAGGCAAGACCTGGAGGAGGCGCGGGGCGCCCCCGCCTGGAAGCCTAGTGCACAGCAGGCGGGAAGCGAGCCTCCTCGGGAGAAGAGGAGGCAGCCCAGCTGCGTGCGTCTGCACTCACTCCTTGGGCGGAGCCCAGTGAGCCTCCAGTACGGCAGAGCTCCAGCTCTGCTCAGGGGCCCGATCTGGCAGAGTTGCTGGCGTGAGGCTGCTCTGCCCTGGGCGAGCCTAGCCCAGACTTGCCTCGCTGCTAGGCTTCCTGCCCGGGAAGGAGCAGGCTGCGCCAGACAGGCAGACGCTCCTGGCGCCTTCCTGGCCTCAGCTCCACTCCTGCCCTGCCTTTGCACCTAGTCCCCAGGCGTCCTTGCGGAGGGCTTAGGGGCCGGTGGGGTGCACGCTGCCAAGCCCTCCAGCCGTGAGAGCTCTGTCATAGGGTAGGGAATGGCAAGTGCAGGGCTCCTCCAGCGGTCGCTTGGCCGCCCAGACTCAGCACAGCACGGAGAGCACCAGGCTTCCCAGGGCCCCTGGCTGTGGTCTGCAGCCCCACACACCCGGAGGCTGACTCCGTGAGCGCCCAGAAGCTGCCTGACAGACGTCATTTCCCGAGTGCTCTCCCAACCAGCAGAGACGTGTGCAGGTGGTTGGGGCCTGCCCCTGCGTGTCTGGGCTGCCGCCCACAGCCTCCGCTCAGGGGAAGCAGCCCCTGTGCCAAGACCTGCAGGAGGCGCGGGGCCTCCCTGCCTGGAAGCCAAGTGCACAGTCCGCTTGGAAGCGAGCCTCCTTGGGAAGAGTCGAGGGAGCCAAGCCGCGTGCAGCTGCAATCCCTGCTTGGGCCGAGCCGAGTGTGCCTCCAGGACGGCAGAGCTCCAGCTCTGCTCAGAGGCCGGATCTAGTCAAGTGCCTTGCGCGAGGCTGCTCTGCCCTGGGCGAGACTTGCCCAGGCTTGCCTCGCTGCTAGGCTTGCTGCCCAGGAAGGAGCAGGCTGTGCGATGCTGGGAGAGGCCACTGGCGCCTTCCTGGCCTCAGCTCCACTCCTGCCTTGCCTTTGCATCTAGGCCCCGGGCGTCCTTGGGGAAGGCTTAGGAGCCGGTGGCTTGCACACTGCCAAGCCCTCCAGCAGTGAGGCCTCTCGTAGAGGGGAGGGGAGGGCAAGTGCAGGGCTCCTCCAGCGGTTGCTTGGCCGCCCAGACTCAGCGCCGCACGGAGAGCACAAGGCTCCCAGGTCCCCTGGCTGTGGTCTGCAGCCCCACACTCCCGGAGGCTGACTCCGTGGGCGCCCAGAAGGTGCCTGACAGACGTCATGTCCCTAGCGCTCTGCTCCCCAGCAGAGACGTGTGCAGGTGGTGGGGCCTGCCCCTGCGTGTCTGGGCTCCCGCCGGCAGCCCCAGCTCCAGGGAAGCAGCCCCTGAGGCAAGACCTGGAGGAGGCGCGGGGCGCCCCCGCCTGGAAGCCTAGTGCACAGCAGGCGGGAAGCGAGCCTCCTCGGGAGAAGAGGAGGCAGCCAGCTGCGTGCGTCTGCACTCACTCCTTGGGCGGAGCCCAGTGAGCCTCCAGTACGGCAGAGCTCCAGCTCTGCTCAGGGGCCCGATCTGGCAGAGTTGCTGGCGTGAGGCTGCTCTGCCCTGGGCGAGCCTAGCCCAGACTTGCCTCGCTGCTAGGCTTCCTGCCCGGGAAGGAGCAGGCTGCGCCAGACAGGCAGACGCTCCTGGCGCCTTCCTGGCCTCAGCTCCACTCCTGCCCTGCCTTTGCACCTAGTCCCCAGGCGTCCTTGCGGAGGGCTTAGGGGCCGGTGGGGTGCACGCTGCCAAGCCCTCCAGCCGTGAGAGCTCTGTCATAGGGTAGGGAATGGCAAGTGCAGGGCTCCTCCAGCGGTCGCTTGGCCGCCCAGACTCAGCACAGCACGGAGAGCACCAGGCTCCCAGGGCCCCTGGCTGTGGTCTGCAGCCCCACACACCCGGAGGCTGACTCCGTGAGCGCCCAGAAGCTGCCTGACAGACGTCATTTCCCGAGTGCTCTCCCAACCAGCAGAGACGTGTGCAGGTGGTTGGGGCCTGCCCCTGCGTGTCTGGGCTGCCGCCCACAGCCTCCGCTCAGGGGAAGCAGCCCCTGTGCCAAGACCTGCAGGAGGCGCGGGGCGTCCCTGCCTGGAAGCCAAGTGCACAGTCCGCTTGGAAGCGAGCCTCCTTGGGAAGAGTCGAGGGAGCCAAGCCGCGTGCAGCTGCAATCCCTGCTTGGGCCGAGCCGAGTGTGCCTCCAGGACGGCAGAGCTCCAGCTCTGCTCAGAGGCCGGATCTAGTCAAGTGCCTTGCGCGAGGCCTGCTCTGCCCTGGGCGAGACTTGCCCAGGCTTGCCTCGCTGCTAGGCTTGCTGCCCAGGAAGGAGCAGGCTGTGCGATGCTGGGAGAGGCCACTGGCGCCTTCCTGGCCTCAGCTCCACTCCTGCCTTGCCTTTGCATCTAGGCCCCGGGCGTCCTTGGGAAGGCTTAGGAGCCGGTGGCTTGCACACTGCCAAGCCCTCCAGCAGTGAGGCCTCTCGTAGAGGGAGGGGAGGGCAAGTGCAGGGCTCCTCCAGCGGTTGCTTGGCCGCCCAGACTCAGCGCCGCACGGAGAGCACAAGGCTCCCAGGTCCCCTGGCTGTGGTCTGCAGCCCCACACTCCCGGAGGCTGACTCCGTGGGCGCCCAGAAGGTGCCTGACAGACGTCATGTCCCTAGCGCTCTGCTCCCCAGCAGAGACGTGTGCAGGTGGTGGGGCCTGCCCCTGCGTGTCTGGGCTCCCGCCGGCAGCCCCAGCTCCAGGGAAGCAGCCCCTGAGGCAAGACCTGGAGGAGGCGCGGGGCGCCCCCGCCTGAAGCCTAGTGCACAGCAGGCGGGAAGCGAGCCTCCTCGGGAGAAGAGGAGGCAGCCCAGCTGCGTGCGTCTGCACTCACTCCTTGGGCGGAGCCCAGTGAGCCTCCAGTACGGCAGAGCTCCAGCTCTGCTCAGGGGCCCGATCTGGCAGAGTTGCTGGCGTGAGGCTGCTCTGCCCTGGGCGAGCCTAGCCCAGACTTGCCTCGCTGCTAGGCTTCCTGCCCGGGAAGGAGCAGGCTGCGCCAGACAGGCAGACGCTCCTGGCGCCTTCCTGGCCTCAGCTCCACTCCTGCCCTGCCTTTGCACCTAGTCCCCAGGCGTCCTTGCGGAGGGCTTAGGGGCCGGTGGGGTGCACGCTGCCAAGCCCTCCAGCCGTGAGAGCTCTGTCATAGGGTAGGGAATGGCAAGTGCAGGGCTCCTCCAGCGGTCGCTTGGCCGCCCAGACTCAGCACAGCACGGAGAGCACCAGGCTTCCCAGGGCCCCTGGCTGTGGTCTGCAGCCCCACACACCCGGAGGCTGACTCCGTGAGCGCCCCAGAAGCTGCCTGACAGACGTCATTTCCCGAGTGCTCTCCCAACCAGCAGAGACGTGTGCAGGTGGTTGGGGCCTGCCCCTGCGTGTCTGGGCTGCCGCCCACAGCCTCCGCTCAGGGGAAGCAGCCCCTGTGCCAAGACCTGCAGGAGGCGCGGGGCGTCCCTGCCTGGAAGCCAAGTGCACAGTCCGCTTGGAAGCGAGCCTCCTTGGGAAGAGTCGAGGGAGCCAAGCCGCGTGCAGCTGCAATCCCTGCTTGGGCCGAGCCGAGTGTGCCTCCAGGACGCAGAGCTCCAGCTCTGCTCAGAGGCCGGATCTAGTCAAGTGCCTTGCGCGAGGCTGCTCTGCCCTGGGCGAGACTTGCCCAGGCTTGCCTCGCTGCTAGGCTTGCTGCCCAGGAAGGAGCAGGCTGTGCGATGCTGGGAGAGGCCACTGGCGCCTTCCTGGCCTCAGCTCCACTCCTGCCTTGCCTTTGCATCTAGGCCCCGGGCGTCCTTGGGGAAGGCTTAGGAGCCGGTGGCTTGCACACTGCCAAGCCCTCCAGCAGGGAGGCTCCTCGTAGAGGGGAGGGGAGGGCAAGTGCAGGGCTCCTCCAGCGGTTGCTTGGCCGCCCAGACTCAGCGCCGCACGGAGAGCACAAGGCTCCCAGGTCCCCTGGCTGTGGTCTGCAGCCCCACACTCCCGGAGGCTGACTCCGTGGGCGCCCAGAAGGTGCCTGACAGACGTCATGTCCCTAGCGCTCTGCTCCCCAGCAGAGACGTGTGCAGGTGGTGGGGCCTGCCCCTGCGTGTCTGGGCTCCCGCCGGCAGCCCCAGCTCCAGGGAAGCAGCCCCTGAGGCAAGACCTGGAGGAGGCGCGGGGCGCCCCCGCCTGGAAGCCTAGTGCACAGCAGGCGGGAAGCGAGCCTCCTCGGGAGAAGAGGAGGCAGCCCACTGCGTGCGTCTGCACTCACTCTTGGGCGGAGCCCAGTGAGCCTCCAGTACGGCAGAGCTCCAGCTCTGCTCAGGGGCCCGATCTGGCAGAGTTGCTGGCGTGAGGCTGCTCTGCCCTGGGCGAGCCTAGCCCAGACTTGCCTCGCTGCTAGGCTTCCTGCCCGGGAAGGAGCAGGCTGCGCCAGACAGGCAGACGCTCCTGGCGCCTTCCTGGCCTCAGCTCCACTCCTGCCCTGCCTTTGCACCTAGTCCCCAGGCGTCCTTGCGGAGGGCTTAGGGGCCGGTGGGGTGCACGCTGCCAAGCCTCCAGCCGTGAGAGCTCTGTCATAGGGTAGGGGAATGGCAAGTGCAGGGCTCCTCCAGCGGTCGCTTGGCCGCCCAGACTCAGCACAGCACGGAGAGCACCAGGCTTCCCAGGGCCCCTGGCTGTGGTCTGCAGCCCCACACACCCGGAGGCTGACTCCGTGAGCGCCCAGAAGCTGCCTGACAGACGTCATTTCCCGAGTGCTCTCCCAACCAGCAGAGACGTGTGCAGGTGGTTGGGGCCTGCCCCTGCGTGTCTGGGCTGCCGCCCACAGCCTCCGCTCAGGGGAAGCAGCCCCTGTGCCAAGACCTGCAGGAGGCGCGGGGGCGTCCCTGCCTGGAAGCCAAGTGCACAGTCCGCTTGGAAGCGAGCCTCCTTGGGAAGAGTCGAGGGAGCCAAGCCGCGTGCAGCTGCAATCCCTGCTTGGGCCGAGCCGAGTGTGCCTCCAGGACGGCAGAGCTCCAGCTCTGCTCAGAGGCCGGATCTAGTCAAGTGCCTTGCGCGAGGCTGCTCTGCCCTGGGCGAGACTTGCCCAGGCTTGCCTCGCTGCTAGGCTTGCTGCCCAGGAAGGAGCAGGCTGTGCGATGCTGGGAGAGGCCACTGGCGCTTCCTGGCCTCAGCTCCACTCCTGCCTTGCCTTTGCATCTAGGCCCCGGGCGTCCTTGGGGAAGGCTTAGGAGCCGGTGGCTTGCACACTGCCAAGCCCTCCAGCAGGGAGGCCTCTCGTAGAGGGGAGGGGAGGGCAAGTGCAGGGCTCCTCCAGCGGTTGCTTGGCCGCCAGACTCAGCGCCGCACGGAGAGCACAAGGCTCCCAGGTCCCCTGGCTGTGGTCTGCAGCCCCACACTCCCGGAGGCTGACTCCGTGGGCGCCCAGAAGGTGCCTGACAGACGTCATGTCCCTAGCGCTCTGCTCCCCAGCAGAGACGTGTGCAGGTGGTGGGGCCTGCCCCTGCGTGTCTGGGCTCCCGCCGGCAGCCCCAGCTCCAGGGAAGCAGCCCAGCCCCTGAGGCAAGACCTGGAGGAGGCGCGGGGCGCCCCCGCCTGGAAGCCTAGTGCACAGCAGGCGGGAAGCGAGCCTCCTCGGGAGAAGAGGAGGCAGCCCAGCTGCGTGCGTCTGCACTCACTCCTTGGGCGGAGCCCAGTGAGCCTCCAGTACGGCAGAGCTCCAGCTCTGCTCAGGGGCCCGATCTGGCAGAGTTGCTGGCGTGAGGCTGCTCTGCCCTGGGCGAGCCTAGCCCAGACTTGCCTCGCTGCTAGGCTTCCTGCCCGGGAAGGAGCAGGCTGCGCCAGACAGGCAGACGCTCCTGGCGCCTTCCTGGCCTCAGCTCCACTCCTGCCCTGCCTTTGCACCTAGTCCCCAGGCGTCCTTGCGGAGGGCTTAGGGGCCGGTGGGGTGCACGCTGCCAAGCCCTCCAGCCGTGAGAGCTCTGTCATAGGGTAGGGAATGGCAAGTGCAGGGCTCCTCCAGCGGTCGCTTGGCCGCCCAGACTCAGCACAGCACGGAGAGCACCAGGCTTCCCAGGGCCCCTGGCTGTGGTCTGCAGCCCCACACACCCGGAGGCTGACTCCGTGAGCGCCCAGAAGCTGCCTGACAGACGTCATTTCCCGAGTGCTCTCCAACCAGCAGAGACGTGTGCAGGTGGTTGGGGCCTGCCCCTGCGTGTCTGGGCTGCCGCCCACAGCCTCCGCTCAGGGGAAGCAGCCCCTGTGCCAAGACCTGCAGGAGGCGCGGGGCGTCCCTGCCTGGAAGCCAAGTGCACAGTCCGCTTGGAAGCGAGCCTCCTTGGGAAGAGTCGAGGGAGCCAAGCCGCGTGCAGCTGCAATCCCTGCTTGGGCCGAGCCGAGTGTGCCTCCAGGACGGCAGAGCTCCAGCTCTGCTCAGAGGCCGGATCTAGTCAAGTGCCTTGCGCGAGGCTGCTCTGCCCTGGGCGAGACTTGCCCAGGCTTGCCTCGCTGCTAGGCTTGCTGCCCAGGAAGGAGCAGGCTGTGCGATGCTGGGAGAGGCCACTGGCGCCTTCCTGGCCTCAGCTCCACTCCTGCCTTGCCTTTGCATCTAGGCCCCGGGCGTCCTTGGGGAAGGCTTAGGAGCCGGTGGCTTGCACACTGCCAAGCCCTCCAGCAGTGAGGCCTCTCGTAGAGGGGAGGGGAGGGCAAGTGCAGGGCTCCTCCAGCGGTTGCTTGGCCGCCCAGACTCAGCGCCGCACGGAGAGCACAAGGCTCCCAGGTCCCCTGGCTGTGGTCTGCAGCCCCACACTCCCGGAGGCTGACTCCGTGGGCGCCCAGAAGGTGCCTGACAGACGTCATGTCCCTAGCGCTCTGCTCCCCAGCAGAGACGTGTGCAGGTGGTGGGGCCTGCCCCTGCGTGTCTGGGCTCCCGCCGGCAGCCCCAGCTCCAGGGAAGCAGCCCCTGAGGCAAGACCTGGAGGAGGCGCGGGGCGCCCCCGCCTGGAAGCCTAGT
>NW_026292688.1:0-51718 GCF_023091745.1 Budorcas taxicolor | reverse complement strand
TCCATAATAGATCTAAAAACCATCAAAGATAAAACGGTAATAAAAAAATAAAGTGACAGTTTAGCTGGTATAAGAAACAGGATGATTATGAAAGCAAAGCCAACAATCATGGATAGGCCATGGAAGCCCGTGGCTGTCACGACTGTTGACTTGGATCCTTCATCTCAGGTTGTTAAAAGTGCTTGGTAAAATCCAGAGGTTTGCAGCAGTGGTAACCTCCTGAACAGACTGAAATAAAAAGGGTTTCCAGAACATCCTGACGATTTCCATCTACTAGGCTGTGGTGAGCTCAAGCAATACATACTCCAGAGGACAGAAGACAGACAGGTTGGGAACACGTCTACTGCACTTAGGCAGAAAGGGAATGTTGCTACTCAGCCTAGTCCAAGTGTAGAAGCAACACCTCGGTGATTCGACCTTTAAAGACTCGATACATATGAGAACGACTGGTATGAATAAACCTTCAGAAGTGTCATCTCAGACCTCCTCCCATCATAAGCACAAGCATAATGAAAACACTGAGTGAGTTTTCATGGTCTCACACAAAATTAGACTCACTTATGACTTGGCTTTGAGAAGAGTTGAACTACTCATTCTTAAAGAGAAATGATCCTTTCTTCTCTGAAGATTTGTGAATCATTCATAGGGTGTGGTGAATAAAACACTTAAGGATCTAATACATAAAAATGAAATAGGCTAAGCACAAAGATGGTTTTCTCCCTTTCTCAAAGGATGGAACATTTCGTATTTCCACTAATTTTGTCTTGACTTCATGTGCAATTATATATTTATTTCTTTTAGTTGAAATACAATAGGATTAAAAATATTGATATAATGCTAATAACTCATGTAGATATGTGTGGTTGTCACATAGGATTCACAAGAGATTTAAATTCACAGTTGTCAACGTAAAGGATGAATGCTATTTAGCTTCTTCGTGAATCTAGACCATGAATGAAGAGTTTTCCTCCTCATATTTCACTGAGGGAAATACAAGGATGATAGGCATAATACTATGCTTCGACTCATGGACATCTAAGCATTGCTCACAATACAGATCTGGTTTTCGAACTCAGGGTTCTTTCAGAGTCCTTGAACAGCATTTGTTTTTCTGTATACAGAAGAAAAAAACTCATGAGTATCAAACTGGTTCACATAAAACATGTGTATGAATTGTTATCTTCCTGAACCAGGGATCAAACCCACATCACTTCTACCTCCTGCACTGGTAGGCAGATTATTTAACGACTGTGCCACCTGGGGATAGACATACATTTCAAGGACCACTGCCATCAGCTTCTACTGTTCATGACCAAAGTAGGAGAAACAACATTGGAAGAAGTACTCATAAGCGTACTCATAGGAAGTACTCATAAGTCAAGGAACTGTTATACTGGGTACTCTCGTTATTACTGGAACAAGTCATTTCTTCCGATGATGATGGGTATAACTGAAAAATTATTACAAATGCATGGGATGCGATGTCTACATGATAAATGTGTTCCTCTTATACTATTGCTTCAGGGATGCCTACTTCAGCATGAAGGACTGCACTTCAAGGGATGCCTGCTATTCCAGCTCAAGCAACAGATAGTGAAGTGCAGATCATTGTCCTTTGTTGAAAATAATCAGCAGTTTGTCAACATAGGGAACATGCCGGAGGAACCCTTGGGATGGAATTCTAAAAACAGGTTGGGCCCTCTTTTTGCCAAGCCCTGTGATAAAATACAAATCAGAAAAAGAAAAATAGCATCAGTTTGGTCAGGACTTCCTCATCTTTTCTTTCTCAGTAGCAGGAAGCAGACATTGAGGCCAGAGGACTGCAGGATTTCATTGTGAACTAACGTTGGGTGGGGTGGAAGCTCATCACTCTAGTCAGAATGTGGCTCAATAAAATGGAATTTCATTCACTTCATGGACATAGAGTTCTATAATCCTTCATTAAGGAATTCAATGTTATACTTCCTTACACCTTCACTGCCGGGGTCCAGCCCCGGTGGATCCAGGGTGATTCGAAGGTGGGGACGGAGTCGGCATCTTTGGAAAAATACATATTTAATCACAGATATAGAGAGATTAGAAATGGATAGTGTAGTAGGAAGATTAGTGGAGAAAAGAAGGCTGAATAACTTGGATTACGTGGAATAGCATCCATGCTCCAGATGGGAATTCAGCCAGAAAAACGGGAGCAAGAAAGAAGCGACATGGGGGAAATCTGTCTTTCCGGAAACTGATCCGATTTCTTTATGTTTGGTTTTGCTTATATACCTTTTGTTACACATAGGGATGAATACAGAGTCACGCGGGGGTCAGCAGTCCTGACCTTTATCAAAATCAGGTGCTTCACATAAATGTATAAAAAAAGGTCTTAGGGATATTACATCATCTTCTGGCCATGAGTGACACCTGCTGACATTTTATGATCCTTTCTCTCTGATAACCAAAAAAACTTATTTCTTACAAAGGTGTTTTTTCTTAAACCAGGCACCACCCTCCAAATACAGTTACATTCCTATAGGGTGAGGGTGTAGTGAGTTACAATCAAGAAAAAGAATTTATTTAACCCAAGGTTTACATGATTAGTCTTAAAGGTTAATACTTATTTCTCCTATATGCTTAAAGGTTAATACTTATTTCTTCTATATGTTATATTCATTATAAGGGTAGGGAACATGGAGATTTAGCAGCAAACATCAGCCCAACAAATGAAAATCCTTTCACCAATGCTCCCCTTAAGATCTATTTAGTCTTAAGATATGATAAAGTTACATTCTTACATAGCAAGGATACAGTGATTTATAACAAAGTACAGTGATCTATTGCAAAAGAGAAAATCCATTAGCTCAAAAAGTCTACTATTGCTAACATCAAAAACTGCTGTATTTCCTTTTCTATATTCCAAATACATTGATTAATATATTCCCAAGTGCCTAAGGATATGGAGGCCTGGCGGCAATCATTGACTCAACAAGAAGAAAAACCCCTATGCTAATTAAGACTCTCCAAAACTCTGTGCTCTTTATGGTTAAGAGGTAGTAAACAATCATGTGGCAGGAGTATGGATAATCCTGTCACACAAGCTAGTCTGTCAGCAGAGAGGTTTGACCTGAGACATCCTTGTCCCACCCAGAGCAGGGAATTAGCAGCAATTATTGACACAACAAATGAAAAACCCTTCACCAAATAATTCCTAACCAACCCATTATACTAATAATTTCTAACTCCCCCAAATAATTTGCCTTTAATAACTCTAAAACATCTCGTGCCTCTCAGATTGGGACGCTGTAAACAATCACATGTGGCCGGACTAACCTATACAGGTGGGCTAGATAACCTTCAGAGCAGTCCATAAGCTGAAACACTCTTCTCACGCCCAAGAATTTTTATTGCCTTGGAGCTGCACGTTTGCTCCTTCTCCGAGAGAAACGCTTATGGGGGAGAGCCCCCCGTAAAGTCAGAGGTGTAGGTCAGAGCATAAAACAGAGTCTGGTTTTGGGGTAGATGCTCGGGAACAGGGGGTTTCCTGAGGCTTGATCACGCCTTTGCGTATGCCAAGCCTCCTTCCTCATGACCTTTGCCATGGGCGGAGTTCCTCACACTGGCCCCCTGCACTTCACAGTCTCTTGGTTTACAAGAATCTCAATTGCTAGTCCAACACTTACACAATGAGTGTTACAGGTAGTAGGAGTGTATAAATGATGATGAGCAATGATAGGAAGTTTATTTATTCTCTGTTTGAATTCTTGATTTTTTACATAATTTTCTATAATATCCTTACAGATGTGAATATTTTACTGGCATGTATAAATACACGTTGAGTAGTGCTATGATAACTCATAGTGTTGGCACAATAAATATCATGCTTACTATGTGCTTTTCATATATTTCTTTTGAGATTCTCTTCCATTATACGTTATCATAAGATATTTAATAGTTTCCTAAACTGTACAGTAGGTCCTTGTGGCTTCTTTTATATATACTAATGTATTTGTTAGTAATTCAAACAAAAACTGGTACACAAATATTCACAGTGACATTCACAATAGCTCAAAGGTAGAACTCATTCAAGTGTCCGTTGCTGGGAGACTGAATATGCAACACAAGGTATATTCGGAAGCTTGAACGGTATTCCACCGTACAAAAAAGTACATGAAATGGTGCTGCCACTCTGCAAGACATTACAGAAATGACTCCAAAACGAACACATGGAATAAATACATAGTTCGATTCCAATTCATGCTATGTACCCAAAAGGATTGGGAAACGGGGCTGAGAAAATGGATACTTCTTCGGTCCTACTCACAACAGCATGATTCACACTGGCAAACAAACAGAAGTACTCTAAGTGTCCGTGGCAGCCAATTCCATAAACAAACTGTGGTATACACACAATGGAATCTGATTCGGCCCTTCACAGTCAGTAATTCTGACAATGCGACAATGTGGACAAACCTTATGGTCATTAGATTAAGTGAAATAAACCAGACCAAAAAAAGACAAACGTTCTGTGATTCCACTCGTGTGAGATATCTAAACAAGTCAAATCTGTCAGAAATAGCAGAAAGTGATTCCGACCGATCGAAGAGAGTTCATGTCTCATGGACCTCAGTTTCCCTCCGAAAAACTGACTTCCCGTGATATCTCCAAAACCAATTAGACAAATAATTGGAAGCTATATCCAGTCAAATCAATGTCGACATAATGTTACAGTGTACACCAAGCTCACTCAAACTTCTCAACAGACAAAAGGCAAAACTGTATCTATGGTACCTCACATCTGCTTATAAAATTTAACAACAACAACAATGACACACTAAAGTCTATCCAAAAAAGGATATAAAACATATATAACATCAACTTTAAACAATTAGAAATTTAAACTGTGAAAAACCTTATTCACAAAACTTGAACACAAGCCACAGCAAAATATATTTATAAAATACATATCTGATAAAGGATTGTACTCCAAATATACCAAAAAATCTAGAACAATCTCGTAAAAAATGTATACACCTAAACACCTGGCCTACAGAAATATAAAGATAGTAAATAAGCCTATCAAAAAGACTCAAAATCACATATCATTAGGAAATGACAAACTAAAATACGAGTGAGGTAGCACTGCACACCTGTTAGATCCAGTCAACTCAAAAAAAGGGGGTAGGGCACAGCTTCTCCGGTGGCTCAGTGGTGAAGAATCTGCCTGACAATGCAAGACACTCTAGTTCGATCCCTTACCCCAGAAGATCCCACAGGCCACAGAGAAACATAGCTGGATTTTTCCACAGCTAAACAAGGCTCACCTGTAAATCTGCACAGCAGCCATACCCTTCCTTTCCTTTGATTTAATTTTTTAATATTTTTTTCTTTCTTAATTTGGCTGCACCAGGTCAACCTTCATTGAGGCAAGCCAGATATTTAGCAACAGCATGCAAATTCTCCGTTGTGGCATGGGAGATCTACTTCTTGGATCAGGGAATGAACCTGGGCCTCCTTCTTTGGGACTGTCCAGTCTCAGCCACTGGACCACCAGGAAGTGCCTGTTTTGTTTTTACATGAAGGTGGAATCTAAGGTGATATCTTGGGCCATTTCAGTCACTGACTCAGTTTCCTGAGTTTCTCCAAAGCACGCACAAGGTGCACATTATTAAACTGGTCTGCAAAACAAGAAAAGGTTGTCTGCTACAACACTTACGCTTACAAATATCTAAACGGTAAATGGCGTATTATTTATTTTTAATAACTATGGGGGGAGAAAGAATGCAGGATTCATAGATGTTACAACATGAAGAAATCTTAAAACCATCTTCAGTGAAAAATAAATCCATATAGGAAAGGCCACCCAGAACCACCGTGTCTGCTTTCAATCCATCAACTTTGTCCAAATAACTGAAAATCTCAGTAACACTCTAAATAAAGAAAAAAGGATGAAGATGGAAACAAAAGATATACTCATACACTTGAGCAATTGCTAAAAGTGGAAGTGGGCCTGTGGATTACATTATAATGTAGATACCATATGATTTCCTGATTTTGGAGATTATGTGCTGGTTCTGCAGAAGGTACCCATTTTGGATAAAACACAGAGAGTATTTTAGATGATGTGGCAAATGTTAGCACTTGTTCCCATTGCTAGGCATTTTCTGTACATTTCAAATGACTGGAAAGTATACTAGGTTTCAAAACAACCATGTCGATACCACAAAAGACATTTAGAGTAGACAGGCAGGAAACTTTCTTACACAGGCCAAGACTTACCCAGACGAAGTTCAAGGGAAGCTGCGATGCTCACTGCCCTTGAAGGAGTCCACGTGGAATGAAGAAGTACTGTGGGAAGTCTATGAGTAACCACCATGTCTTGGGTCCTCTGGATGACCTACTGCAGGAGAAACAGATTTGACAGATAAAATGTTCCACATAACTTCACAAAAAGTTGTTAGACTACATTCAGTAAAGCTGAATCATTTCGGATCAATTTACAATCCTATAAAATACTACCATTTACAGTCCAAAAATCACTTGCATTTCTATACACTAATTAAAATCAGAAAAAAAATTAAGACAATCCCACTTAAATAAAACATCTAGCAACAAACTTAATCAAGAACATAAAAGACCACTAGTCAGAAAACTAGAAAGCACTGATAAAGAAACCAAAGAAAACACAAATACACAGGAAATTATTCCACGCTCATGCACTGGAACAATGAGGAATTAAAAGGTCCATTCCAACCAAAGTCATCAACAAGTACACTGACTGCAATCACAAAATAATATTCAATGGCATTTTTCACAGAAATAGAAATATTCCTAATATTAGACTGCTAATGTTGAACAGGACCTTAAACGGCCAAAAAGACTCTGAGAAAGAGGAACACAGCCGGAGGCATCTTCCTATCCCTCTTCAAACGACATCACGGACCTGGAGTGACCACCACAGTGAGGAACTGGCAGGAACACAGACACATGGACTCCAGGAGAGAATAGAGAGCCCAGAAACAAACCCACATGTACATGGTCAATTCCTGAAAATCAAACCAGGAAGAGGAAAGGACAGTCTTCCCAAGAAACAGTGACAGGGAAACGGCCACCTACACGGAAGAACATCAGTGTTCATCCTCTACATCATCTAACGCAAATCTAACTAAAAACCCACCGTTTTGCACACAGAGCTCTTTCCCCCTGAGTCCTCTGAGATTGACCTCCACTCAGCCCTCAGCTGGACACAGGAAACGTCTACTCGGTCCTCATTTTTCGCTTTGGCAGCGCCTCCCTGCTGGTGGGCACTGAGGCATCCCTGCTCCTCTCAGCCTGGATGTAGCCCTGTTATCCAGAAGCCTGAGCCCTGATGGTCCTGACGAGACAAAGCTCCCGCCAGCTGCTCACGGAGCAGAGTCTAAAGGCAAAGCGCCCTGCGCCCGCGGCTCAGAGGGAGGTTTGGCGCCCCCTGCGGGCCACAAGAGAAGAGCGGGCAGCCCGGCGCTCACAGACCTCAGAGGGCTCACCCACAAGCAGCTCTGCTGCGAGCGCTCAGACTGGAAGCCCAAACTGAAATGGAGCAGAATAGCTCCGTGACCCTCCGCAAAACATGGCTAAGGAACAATCAGAGCCTGTATGGAATGCAGCCATAAAAAGGAACACATTTGAGTCTGTTCTAATAAAGGGGAGGGAGTCAGTCAAAGAGAGAAAAACATGGAATCTAGAAGGATGGTACTGACGAGGCTGTTCACAGAGCAGCAATGGAGATCCAGACATGGAGAACAGACTTACAGACGAGGGTGGGGAACAAGAGGGAGAGGGTGAGAGGAATGGAGAGAGCAGCATGGATGCAGGTACACCAACATTTGTAAATAGACAACCAATGGGAATTTGCTGTATGATTCAGGGAACTCAAACTGGGGCTCTGTAGTAACCTAGAGAGGTGGGAATGGGTGTGAAGTGGGAGGGAGATTCAAGAGAAAGAGGACATAGGTACAGCTAATGTGGATGTATGACAAATCAAACCAATATTGTAAAGCAATGATCAATCAACTAAAAAGAAATAACTGTTTAAAAAACTATGAACAGAAACACAAACTTTGCAACAAGGTAACTCCATTTTAAAAACTATAGAAATTTTAGAAAACTACAAAAGTTCTACATGACCTTTGGTCTGGTGATCAGGTCTAACACACACAAAAAAAGCCAGCTTACCAAATTATGAATATAAATTATTTAAAACATTGCCTTTTATCATTTCATACATTTACCCTGTGGAGGACCTTACTCGAGAGAACCAAAAACAAACGGTTAAATGAACCACGGACCACCCACCCTGGCCAGGCGACAGAGAAAAGAAAGCACTTGCAGCAGTCATCTTACAACAGGAGGTCCTGGGAAGGAACAAGGAACGAACAAGTTACCACCAATCAGAATTCTGGAGAGGTCAGGTGATGGGAGGCTCCAGTTCAGAGGTCCTACCAACCTCCCAGGATCCACTTCGCTGGAATCCATCTCGGCTGAGTGATGTGTGTGCCCCCAAGATGGATCCCAGTTCAGAATGCCTGGCAAGAGACAAACCAGAAATGAACCCAATGACCATAAAACCTGAGACTGTGAGCCACGTGACAGAGTGGTTCTCTCCGTTTCCCTCACCCTCCTGCCCTCCACCCCGGCAGCCCTTCCCAATAAAGCCTCTCGCTTGGACAGCACTCCTCTCCTCACACAACTCATTGCCCAGTGTCAGACAAAAACTCACTCTCAAGCCCTGGAAGGGATCCCCCTTCCTTCATCAAAACCAATATCCAGGAGAAAATATCTTCAATACGCTATCTTGTAGAGAAGGAAATGGCAATGGCAGCCGCTCCAGTACCATTGCCTGGAGATTCCCACGGACAGAGGAGCCTGGTAGGCTGCAACCCCGGGGTCACTAAGAGTTGGACACGACTTCACTGAGTGACTTCACTTCCACTTTTCACTTTCATGCACTGGAGAAGGACATGGCAGCCCACTCCAGTGTTCTTGCCTGGAGAATCCCAGGGACAGAGGAGCCTGGGAGGCTGCTGTCTATGGGGTCACACAGAGTCAGGCACGACTGAAGCGACTCAGCAGCAGCAGAGAAGGAAATGGCACTACCTGCAGTACTCTGGTCTCAGAAATCCCAGGGACAGAGGAGCTTGGTGGGCTACAGTCCCAAAGCAGGGCATTTCTGAGGGGAGGAAACAGTCCCAGGGAAGCTGAGCTGCTCACCAAAGGCCCCAGAGCTTTGGATAGCACACCAGAGCTGTGGCTGAGGATTCCCAGCTGCCATGCCTCTTGATCCTGGCCTCTTTCACTAGATACATGTGTGGAAAACTAGAATCTAAAATATGCCCTGGTGGTTCCATAGTAAAGAATCCACCTGCCAGTGCTGGAGATGCATGTGCGATCCCTACATGGGAAGATCCCACATCCTATGGAGTCTGTGTGCCACAACTGCCCAGCCTGTGCTCTAGATCCTGGAAGCCACGATGCCAAGTTCACATGCTGCAGCCACTGAACCCCGTGAGCCTGTGCCCCTCAACAAGAAGAGACACTGCAGTGACAAGCCTGCAAACCACTAGTTATGGCCCATGCTCACCAAAACTAGAGAAAAGCCCACACACAAAGATGCAACACAGCCAACAATAAATAAAACTGTTTTCCTAAAAAAAATGCATATCTGACAAAGAAACTGTACTCGAATTATCCAAGAACACTAGAGCAAACAAGCCCATTCATAATTGGAAGCGACTGAAATAGACACCTGGCCACTGAGGGTATACTGATAGTAAACTAGCATACAAAAACATCCTCAAGATACTGGTGCAATGCACGCAGAGCCCCCTTTGAAAGACAATCTCACAGTTTTTTTTCAGTAACCACGTGGGACAAGCACTGAATTCTGTGTATGACGAGCAGTGGAAGCCAGGTATCTTACCATTGGAATGCAAAGTTACAGATAAACAAAAGGAAACGTTACAATGTACATGTCCTGGCGGATCGGGTTGGAGACATCTTCACAAATTACCTGTAACTGCATATGTTCAAAGGTGAGCTGGAATACATGTATATATATATCCATGTATTGTCAGCTGAGCATATTGAGCTCCTCCATGTATGTTTTAAATATCATTCTCTAATAAAAGGGAACAGGAAACATCTCCGATGGCCCGGTGGTAAAGAATCTGCCTACCGATGCAGGGAACACGGGTTCAATTCCTGTGTAGAAGATTCCACACGCCCAGGGGCAATGAAGCCCTTGGACAACTCTTGAAGTTTGCATGCTCCAGAGCCCAAGTTCTGCAAACAGAGAAAGCACTGCAATGAGAAGCCATGGCACAGCAACTAGAGGGTAGCCTCTGCTCACTACAACTAGACAAGCTAGCAATAAAGACCCAGCACAGTCAAAAATAATGTAATGTTAAAAAAAGGGACAGTTCTTTGAAGAAATGACTGAGACTAGGGGTGAGACTGTAAATATATGAGCCAGGGTCATCTTAAATTATGAGAAATTAAAGAAACTAAAGACAACTATCAAGCTGTCCAAACTGATACAAATGAATGATGACACAGTGTTATCTGTATACACCAGCAAATAACAATCTGAAAAGGAATTTAAACAAACAATTCCCTTTCATTCATGTCAACATTAATAAAAGACTTTGCTATGGACAGAATGAGGATGACAAGACTGGCACACTGGAAATGATACATGATTGCTGAAAAATACCCTAAAGACACGGACAGATACTCCATAGCGATGAAAAGACTTCAGTTGGCAATACCGTGGAATGCATCTTCAATCTGAAATGAAGATTCAATATGAATTACAAAAGGCTGAAAGGTGGTTGCTAAACCACAAAAGATGCCAGCATTCTTGGCCTCCAGAGAATTCAATCCAGGGCAAGTGACGAAGCTTGATGGCTCAGAGGTTTTCTGTTAAAAAGTTTTATTAAAGTATAAAAGAGATCGAGAGAGCTGCTGACACAGACATTAGAAGGGGGAAGAAAGAGGACCCCCTGCTAGTCTTTAGCCAGATGTTATACAGCCACTAGCAGTCTGCTAATGAAAGAAAGACAATGTCTCAGAGAATGGCACCAGGCCCCTCACCCACAGCATGCATTGAGATAACATTGGCAGCAGATGAGTCATCCCAGGCCATAAAATGATGGACAGGAATCTTGAAGAAAGGCAGATTTTCAAGCAAATATATAGTTTCATTCACATAGATTAAGAGAACAAGGTATGAGTAAACAGACTGGTTTGTCAAGTCGTTTCTGAGCCTTTAGGGGGAACTGACAGGAAGACAGAGCCTTGGGTAAATAGTACATTAACATAACTTAAGACTAACATTTCCATACCTTAAGACAAACATTTCCATAAGAAAAAGGCATTGCTTAGTTCAAGGTTTGAGAAAAGTTACATTCAGGTGGAGCCAGGAGTTGTCATGGCAACACAGAATCTTCCGAGAAACCTCCTTTTAAATTTGTATCAAGATGGAGAGAAAAAAATGCAACACTCTTTTGTCTCCTCCTGCCTCTTCAGAGAGAGAAAAAAACGTCTGACACTTGCAGTCTCTTTTCTCTGTCTGGAGACCCCTGGCCTTCCTGCCTGGTATCCTCTCCAGGCCTGGAGGAAGCAATACACTAAGCTGCTTGGGAAAACCGCGCGGGTCTGAGCTTTATGCAAAGGGGTAAAGCGGTAAAACCCTTGGCCCCAAAGGCGAGGCTTTTCTGCGACCGCCATGTTAGTCGCCTCCGAGACTGCAAACAAAGAGGGCAGAATACATGGTTCCCTGCTCCGCCGAGTCCGAGTTCCCTTACCTGTGGTCCACAGCCCTCCGCTCTGCTCGCTGGATGCCGATCGACGGGGACCCAGGAGCCCACGAAACGAGCATTCCCAGCTGCAATGGCGAGCCCTGAGAGCACAACCGGGAACCCCTGGCCCCGACGCGCCGCCACGTTCACCCCGCCCCAGACCCGCCCAGGTTCGCCCTGCCCCCGCCGCGCGCACGGTGAGCCCCACCCCCACGCCCCCTTCCAGGACAGCCCGCGGGACCGCGCCTGCCTCCAGGCGACACACAAGGACAAGCAAATCCACCCCACCGAGACAATCCACGCTTTTTCTCAGCTGATCTGTCTATGATTTAGGGATAAAACGATGACTACAGAAAGCAAAGATGACCTAGGACAGCCATGATATTCTATAGACCCAGACCCTGGCGGGGAGAGGCTTCAAGAGGGCCCGGGAGCTCTGTTTCAACTACCAAGCACCTGTAGCGTAGCGGTTAGGCGGACTGGTGAGCAGGCAAACTATGGTCTGTAAGTCAGGAGTTCAAATCTCCATAAAAACCCTTTTGCTCTTAGGGGGCGGGAGACCGCAAGAGGCGGGGCTTAGACCAGAAAAGTTGATTTTTATTTTAGAGGTTTATTGTTAAGCTTAGGGTTAGGGTTCGGGCAACCCCCCAACTTGTTCGGGTTCGGGTTCACAGTTAGGGTTAGAATTCGGGGAACCCCCCTCTTCTTAGAGTTCAGGTTTGGGTTAGGGTTCAGGTTAGGGTTGGCATTAGGGTTAGGGTTACAGCTTAAAGTGAGCGCTAATAGGGCCCATAGTTCTTTATTAGCCTGCCCTGGGGGGCCGAGACTTGAAGAGGGTCCGGGAGGCTTGTCAAAAGTAGTAAGCCTCTGTAGCGTAGCGGTTAGGGTAGCCGCTAAGTAACCAAACTATGGCCTGTAAGTCCAGAGTTCAAATCTCCAAAGTAACCCCTTTGCTTTTAGGGGGCAGGGGACTGCAAGACGTGGGGCTTAAACCAGAAAAGCTTACTTTTATTTTAGAGGTTTATTGTTACGTTTAGGGTTAGGGTTCCGGCAACCCCCCCACTTGTTAGGGTTCAGGTTCAGGTTCGGGGTTAGGGTTAGAATTCGGGGACCCCCTCTTCTTAGAGTTTGGATTCGGGTTAGGGTTCAGGTCAGGGTCAGGGTTCAGGTTACCGTTAGGGTTGGCATTAGGGTTATGGCTTAAAGTGAGCGCTAATAGGGCCCATAGTTCTTTATTAGCCTGCCCTGGCGGGCCGAGGCTTGAAGAGTGCCTGGGAGCAACACAAAACCCAGTGACCTTGGATAACATAGCGGTTAGGCGGGCGGCCAAATAAACAGGCAATCTGGCTCCGTGAGTGAGAAGTTCAAACCCAGCCTTATCTCCTTTGCTTTCAGCGGGTGGGGGACCGCAACGGGCGGACCTTAGGTCAGAAAAGTTTCTTTTTCTTTTACAGTTTTATTGTGAGGGTTACGGTTAGGGTTCCCGCATCCCCTCAACTTGTTAGGGTTCAGGTTCAGAGTTCGGGTTCGGGGAATCCCCTCTCTTCTTAGGGTTTGGATTCGGGTTCGGGTTAGGGTTCAGGGTTCGGGTTTGGGGTACGAGGTTCGTGTTTGGGGTTTGGAGTTCAGGGTTTGGGGTTAGGGCTTCGCGGTTCTAGTTTGGGGTTTGGGGTTCCGATTAAGGGTTCAAGGTCCAGCTTAGGGGTTTCGGATTTGGGGTTCGGGTTAGGGGTTCGCGGTTCGGGTTTGGGATTTGAGGATCGGGTAAAGGGTTTGGGGTTTGGGGTATGGGGATCAGGTTAGGGGTTCTCGGTTTGGGTTAGGGGTTCGCAGTTCGGGTTTGGGGTTTGAGGTTAGGGTTAGGGGTTTGGGGTTTGGGGTTCGCGGTTTGGGGTTTGGGGATCAGGTTAGGGGTTCTCGGTTTGGGTTAGGGGTTCGCAGTTCGCGTTTGGGGTTTGAGGTTAGGGTTAGGGGTTTGGGGTTTGGGGTTCACGGTTTGAGTTGGGGGTTTGCGATTTGGGTTAAGGGTTTTGGGTTTGGGATTCGGGTTAGCGGTTTGGGGTTTGGGCTTCGCGGTTTGGGTTTGGGGTTTGGGGTTTGGGTTAGGGGCTCGCGGTTAGGGTTTGGGGTTTGGGGTTCGGGTTAGGGGTTCTCGGTTCGGGTTAGGGGTTCACGGTTTTGGTTAGGGGTTAGGGGTTTGGGGTTTGGAGTTTGGGATTTCGGTCAGGGGTTCGCGGTTTGGGGTTCCTGTTATGGGTTTGGGGTTTGGGTTCAGGCTTGGGGGTTGGGGGTTTTGGGTTCAGTTTATGGGTTCGCGGTTCGGGTTAGGGATTAGGGTTTGGGATTTGGGTTTGGGGTTCGGGGATTGGGGTTGGGGGTTCCGAATAGGGGTTCAGTATGTGAGGGTTGTGGTTCGGGGGTCGAGACTTGAGGTTTGGGGTTTGGAGTTCGGGGGATTGGGTTCATGGTTTGGGGTTGGGGGTATGAGGTGCAGTTTAGAGTTTCGCTGTTCGGGTTAGGAGTTAGGGTTGGCGGTTCGGGGTTCGCCTTAGGGGTTTGGGGTGTCCGATTTGGGGTTTGAGGTTTGGGGTTCTGGTTACGGGTTGGGGGTTTGGAGTTTGGGTTTGGGGGTTTGGGTTTTGGGGTTTGGGTTTCGGGTTTTAGGGTTCAGTTTCGGTGTTCGCGGATGGGCTTTGGGGTTCGGGTTAGGGGTTTGCGATTCGGGTTAGGGGTTTGAGGTTAGGGTTCAGGGTGTGGGGTGTGGGGTACAGGTTAGGGGTTTGGGTTCAGGGTTTAGGGTTCGGTTTAGGGGTTTGCAGTTCCGGTAAGGGATTCCGGGTATGCGGTTTGGGTTTGGGTTTGGGGTTCGGGTTAGCGGTTTGGGGTTCGGGGTTTGGGTTCCGGATTTGGGGTTCGGGGTTCGAGTTATGGATTCGGGGTTTGGGCTACGTGGTTCGGTGTTTGCGGTTTGGGGTATGGGGGTCGGGGTTTGGGTTTGGGGGTTGGGGCTCGGGTTAGGGGTTCGGGTTCGGGTTCGGGTTAGGGGTTCACGGTTCGGGTTAGGGGTTTGGGGTTCGGAGTTTGGGGATTGGGTTAGGGGTTTGGAGTTTGGGTTAGGGGTTTGGGGTTCCCAGTTCAGGGTTTGGGTTTTGCAGTTGGGATAGGGGTTCGGATTCAGGGTATGGGGTTTGGGGTTCGGGTTCCATGTTTGGGGTATGTGGTTCGGGGTTTGGGGGACGTGGTTTGTTGTTTGGGGTTTGGGGTTCCGGTTAGGGTTTTGCAGTTTGGACTTTGGGGTATGGGTTAGGAGTTTGGGGTCTGGGGTTTAGGTATTGGGGTTTTGATTCAGTTTAGGGGTTTGCGGTTTGGGTTTGGCATCGGGCTTTGGGGTTTGGGGTTTGGGGCTCGAGGTTCGGGATTCATGGATTGGGGTTCGGTTTAGGGGTTCGCTGTTCGGGTTAGGGGTTAGTGATTGGGGTTCGTGTTTTAGGTTAGGGTTCGCAGTTCAGGTTATGGGTTAGGGGTTCGGTGCTTGGTTTTCGGGTTTGGATTAGGGGTTCAGGTAGGGGTTTGGGTTAGGGGATCCTGATTCAGGTTGGGAGTTTGGTCCTTGGGGTTCGAGATTTGGATTCGGTATATGGGTTTGGGTCACGGTTTGGTGCTCGGGTTAGGGGTTTGGGGTTCAGAGTTTGGGGTTTCTGGTTCTGATTATGGGCTTGGGGTTTGGGGTATGGGGTTCGGCTTGGGGTTAGAGGTTCGCGGTTTGGGGTTTCGATTTAGAGATTGGAGTTTGGGTTTGGGATTCAGGGGTCGGTTATCGGGCTTCGGGTTGGATTAGGGTTCAGGTGCACGGTTTGCAGACTGGAGCTCAGGATTCGGTTTCCGGGTTCAGGATATAGGGTTTTGAGGTCAGGGTCGAGTCCGTGGTTTGGAGTCGCGGTTAGGGGCTAGTGAGTGCCACAAAGCCAAGGGCTCCAGCAGTGAGAGCTCTGTCAGACGGAAGGGAAGGGCAACTGCAGGGCTTCTCCAGCTGTAGCTTGGCCTCCCAGACTCAGCGCTCCATGGAGAGCACCAGGCTCCCAGGGCCCCTGGCTTGGGTCTGCAGCCCCCCCACACCCGGAGGATGACTCCGTGGGAGCCCAGCAGGTGCCTGACAGAAAACGGTTCCCTAGCGCTCTCCTCCCCAGCAGAGACGTGTGCAGGTGGTTGGGGCCTGCCCCTGCGTGTCTGGGCTCCCGCCGACAGCCCCAGCTCAGGAGAGGCAGCCCCTGAGCCAAGACCTGCAGGAGGCGCGGGGCGCCCTCGCATGGAAGCCGAGTGAACAGCATGCGGGGAAGTGAGACTCCACGGGGGAAGACGAGGCAGCCCAGCCGCGTATGCCTGCAATCCCTGCTTGGGCGGAGCCGACTGCGCCTCCAGTACGGCAGAGCTCCAGCTCTGCTCAGAGGCCCCATCTGGCAGAGTTCCTGGCGTGAGGCTGCTCTGCCCTGGGCGAGCCTTGCCCAGAATTGCCACGCTGCTAAGCTTCAAGCCCAGGAAGGAGCAGGCTGCGCGAGGCTGGGAAATGCCACTGGCGCCTTCCTGGCCTCAGCTCCGCTCCTGCCTTGCCTTTGCACCTAGGCCCCAAGCGTCCTTGCGGAGGGCTTAGGGGCCGCTGGGTTGTACGCTGCCAAGGGCTCCAGCAATCAGAGCTCTGTCAGAGAAGAAGGACGGGCAACTGTAGGGCTCCTCCAGCGGTTGCTTTGCCGCCCAGACTCAGCGCCACAAGGAGAGCACCAGGCTCCCAGGGCCCCTGGCTGGGGTCTGCAGCCCCGCACACCCGGAGGCTGACTCCGTGGGCGCACCGCATGTGCCTGACAGCCGTAGGATCCCTAGCGCTATCCTCCCCAGGAGAGACGTGTGCAGGTTATTGGGGCCTGCCGCTGCGTGTCTGGGCTCCCTCAAACATCCCCAGCTCAGTGGAAGCAGCCCCTGAGCCAAGCCCTGCAGGAGGCGCGGGGCGCCCCCGCCTGGAAGCCAAATGCACAGCACGGGGGGAAGCGAGCCTCCTCAGGGGAAGACGAGGCAGCCCAACCGCGTGCGGCTGCAAGCCCTCCATGGGCGGAGCCTTGTGCCCCTCCAGCACGGCAGAGCTCCAGCTCTGCTCAGAGGCCCGATCTGGCAGAGTTGCTGGCATGAGGCTGCTCTGCCCTGGACAAGCCTTGCCCAGACTTACCTCACTGCTAGGCTTCCTGCCCAGGAAGGAGCAGGGTGCGAGAGTTTGGGAGACGCCACTGGCGCCTTCCTGAACTCAGCTCCACTCTGCCTTGCCTTTGCACCTAGGCCCAAGGCGTCCTTGGGGAGGGCTTAGGGGCCAGTGGGTTCCACACTGCCAAGCGCTCCAGCAGTGAGAGCTCTGTCAGAGGGAAGGGAAGGGCAACCTCAGGGCTCCTCCAGCGGTTGCTTGGCCACCCAGACTCAGCGCCACACGGAGAACACCAGGCTCACAGGGCCCCTGGCTGGGGTCTGCAGCCCAGCACACCCGGAGGCTGAATCCGTGGGTGCACAGCATGTGCCTGAAAGACGTAGGTTCCCTAGCGCTGTCCTCCCCAGCAGAGACGTGTGCAGGTTGTTGGGGCCTGAGGCTGCGTGTCTGGGCTCCCTCACACAGCCCCAGCTCAGTGGAAGCAGCCCCTGAGCCAAGCCCTGCAGGAGGCGCGGGGCGCCCCCGCCTGGAAGCCAAGTGCACAGCATGGGGGGAAGCGAGCCTTCTCAGGGGAAGACGAGGCAGCCCAACCGTGAGTGGCTGCAAGCCCTGCTTGGGCGGAGCCGAGTGCGCCTCCAGTACAGCAGAGCTGGAATTCTGCTCAGAGGCCCGATCTGGCAGAGTTCCTGGCGCGAGGCTGCTCTGCCCTGGGCGAGCCTTACCCAGACTTTACTCCCTGCTAGGCTTCCTGCCCAGGAAGGAGCAGGCTGCGCGAGGCTGAAAGATGCCACTGGCGCCTTCCTGGCCTCAGCTCCACTCCTGCCTTGCCTTTTCACCTATGCCCCAAGCGTCTTGGGGAGGGCTGAGGGACCGGTGGATTCCACACTGCCAAGGGCTCCAGCCGTGAGAGCTCTGTCAGAGGGAAGGGAAGGGCAAGTGCAGGGCTCCTCCAGCGGTTGCTTGGCCGCCCAGACTCAGCACAGCACGGAGAGCACCAGGCTCCCAGGGCCCCTGGTGTGGTCTGGAGCCCCGCACAAACGGAGGCTGACTCCGTGGACGCACAGCATATGCCTGAAGGACGTAGCTTCCCTAGCACTCTCCTCCCCAGGAGAGACGTGTGCAGGTTTTTGGGGCCTGCCGCTGCGTGTCTGGGCTACCTCACACATCCCCAGCACAGGGGAAGCAGCCCCTGAGCCAAGCCCTGCAGGAGGCGCGGGGCACCCCCGCCTGGAAGCCTAGTGCACAGCACGGGGGGAAGCGAGCCTCCTCGGGGGAAGACGAGGCAGCCCAGCCAGGAGCGGCTGCAAGCCTTGCTTGAGCGAAGCCGAGTGCGCATCCAGTATGGCAGAGCTCCAGCTCTGCTCAGAGGCCCGATCAGGCAGAGTTCCTGGGACGAGGCTGCTCTGGGCTGGGCGAGCCTTGCCCAGACTTGCCTCGCTGCTAGGCTTCTTGCCCAGGAAGGAGCAGGGTGCGCAAGACTGTGAGACCCCACTGGCGCCTTCTTGGCCTCAGCTCCGCTCCTGCCTTGCCTTTGCACCTAGGCCCAAGGGGTCCTTGGGGAGGGCTTAGGGGCCGGTGGGTTGCACATTGCCAAGGGCTCCAGCAGTGAGAGCTCTGTCAGAGGGAAGGGAAGGGCAACTGCAGGGCTCTTCCAGCGGTTTCTTGGCCGCCCAGGCTCATCGCCACACGGAGAGCACCAGGCCCCCTGGGACCCCGGCAGGTGTCAGCAGCCCCGCACACCGGAGGCTGACCCCGTGGGCGCCCGGAATGTGCCTGACAAATGTAGGTTCCCTAGCTCTCTCTTCCCCAGCAGAGACGTATGCAGGTGATTGGGGCCTGCCCCTCCGTGTCTGGGCTCCCTCAAACAGCCCCAGCAGGGAAAGCAGCCCCTGAGCCAAGACCAGCAGGAGGTGCGGGACCCCCCTGTCTGGAAGCCGAGGCCAGAGCATGCGGGGAATCGAGCCTCCTCGATGGAAGACGAGGCAGCCCAACCGTGAGTGGCTGCAAGCCCTGCTTGGGCGGAGCCGAGTGCGCCTCCAGTACGGCAGAGCTCCAGCTCTGCTCAGGGGCCCGATCTGGCAGAGTTCCTGGCGTGAGGCTGCTCTGCTCTGGGCGAGTCTTGCCCAGATTTTCCTCGCTGCTAGGCTTCCTGCGAGGAACGAGCAGGCTGTGCGAGGCTGGGAGACGCCACTGGTGCCTTTCTGGCCTCAGCTCCGCTCCTGCCTTGCCTTTGCACCTAGGCCCCAGGCGTCCTTGTGAATGGCTTTGGGCCCGGTGGTTTCCACACTGCCAAGGGCTCCAGCAGTGAGAGCTCTGTCAGAGAAAAGGGAATGGCAACTGCAGGGCTCCTCCAGCAGTCGCTTGGCCGCCCAGACTCAGCGCCGCACGGAGAGCACAAGGCTCACAGGGTCCCTGGCTGGGGTCTGCAGCCCCGCACACCCGGAGGCTGACTATGTGGGCGCCCAGCAAGTGCCTGAGAGTCGTAGGTTCCCTAGCACTCTCCTCCCCAGCAGAGACGTGTGCAGGTGGTTGGGGCCGGTCCCTGCGTGTCCTGTTTCCCACACACAGCCCCAGCTCAGGGGATGCAACCCCTGAGCCAAGACCTGCAGGAGGCGTGGGACGCCCCCGCCTGCAAGCCGAGTCCACAGCATGCGGGGAAGCGAGCCTCCTCGGGGGAAGACAGGCAGCCCAGCCCTGTGCGGCTGCAAGCCCTGCTTGGGCAGAGCCGAGTGCACCTCCTGTACCACAGAGCTCCAGCTCTGCTCAGAGGCCCGATCTAGTAGAGTTCCTGGTGCGAGGCTGCTGTGCCCTGATCGAGCCTTGCCCAGGCTTCCCTCGCTGCTAGGCTTCGTGCCCAGGATGGAGCAGGCTGTGCGAGGGTGGGAGACGCACTGGCGCCTTCCTGGCCTCAGCTCTGCTCCTGCCATGCCTTTGCACCTAGGCCCCAGGCCTCCTTGTGGAGAGGTTAGGGGCCGGTGGGTTCCACACTGCCAAGGGCTCCAGCAGTGAGAGCTCTGTCAGAGGGAAGGGAAGGGCCACTGCAGAGCTCCTTCAGCTGTTGCTTGGCTGCCCATACTCAACGCCGCACTGAGAGCCCCAGGCACCCAGGGCCCATGGCTGACTTCTGCATTCCCCACAACCGAAGACTCACTCTGTGGGCTCCAGACAGGTGCCTGACAGAGGTAGGTTCCTTAGCGCTGTCCTCCCCAGCAGAAAGGTGTGCAGGTGGTTGGGGCCTGCACCTGCGTCTCTGAGCTCCTGCCCACAACCCAGCTCAGGGGAAGCGGACCTTAAGCCAAACCTGCAGGAGGCGAGGGTCGGCTCCGCCTGGAAGCCGAGTGCACAGCGTGTGGGGAATCGAGCCTCCTCGGGGGAAGATGATGCAGCACAGCCGCGTGCCGCTACAAGCCCTGGTTGGTCGGAGTCAAGTGCGCCTCCTCTAGGGCATAGCTCCAGGTCTGCTCAGAGGCCCGATCTGGCAGAGTTCCTGGCGCGAGGCTGCTCTGCCCTGGGCGAGCCTTGCCGAGATGTGCCTCGCTGCTAGGCTTAGTGCCCATGAAGGAGCAGGCTGTGCGAGGCTGGTATACCCCATGGGCGCCTTCCTTGCCTCAGCTCTGATCCTGCCTTGCTTTTGCAGGTAGGCCCCAGGCGTCCTTGGGGAGGAGTTAGGGGCCGGTGGGTTCCACATTGCCACGGGCTAGATCAGTGAGAGCTCTGTCAGAGGGAATGGAAGGGCAACTGCAGGGCTCCTTCAGTTGTTGCTTGGCTGCCCAGACTTGTGCCTCACGGAGAGCACCATGCACCCAGGGCCCCTGGCTGGGATCTACAGTCCCCAGACCCGGAGACTCACTCCGTGGGCGCCCAGCAGGTGCCTGACAGATGTATATTTCCTAGCGCTCTCGTCCCCAGCAGAGTCGTGTGCAGGCGGGTGGGGCCTGCCCCTGCGTGTCTGGGCTCCCGCCCACAGCCCCAGCTCAGGGGAAGCAGCCCCTGAGGTAAGACCTGTAGGAGAAGCAGGAGGCCCCTGCCTGGAAGCCGAGTGCCCAGCATGCGGGGAAACGAGCCTCCTCGGGGGAAGATGAAGCAGCCCAACCGCGTGCGGCTGCAAGTCCAGTTTGGGCGGAGTCGAGTGCGCCTCCACTACTGCAGAGCTTCAGCTCTGCTCAGAGGCCCGATCTTGCAGAGTTCCTGGTGCGAGGCTGCTCTGCTCTGGGCGAGCGTTCCCCAGACTTGCCTCGCTGCTATTGTTAGTTCCCAGGAAGGAGCAGGCTGCGCGAGGCTCAGAGACACCACTGGCACCTTCCTGGCCTCAGCTTCGCTCCTGCCTTGCCTTTGCACCTAGGCCCCAGGCGTCCTTGTGGAGGTTTTAGGGGCTGGTGTGTTCCACACTGCCAAGGGCTCCAGCAGTGAGAGCTCTGTTCGAGGGAAGGGAAGGGTATATTTGGAGTACAATCCTTTATCAGATATGAGGCCCACACCCTCACCCTGAACCCTCACCCCGAACCCTTACCCTCACCCACACCCTCACCCTGAACCCTCACCATCACCCTGAACCCTCACCCTGAACCCTTATCCTCACCCTCACCCTGAACCCTTACCCTCACCCTCACCCTGAACCCTCATGCCTCACCCCTCACCCTAACAAGTTGGGGGGCCATTCCCCAAACTCTAACCTTAACCCTACTGCCGGGGTCCAGCCCCAGTGGATCCAGGGTGATTCGAAGTTGGGGGCGGAGCCGGCATCTTTGGAAAAATACATATTTAATCACAGATATAGAGAGATTAGAAATGGTTAGTGTAGTAGGAAGATTACTGGAGAAAAGGAGGCTGAATAACTTAGATTACGTGGAATAGCATCCATGCTCCAGATGGGAATTCAGCCAGAAAAATGGGAGCAAGAAAGAAGTGACATGGGGGAATCAGTCTTTCCGGAAACTGATCCGATTTCTTTATTTTTGGGTTTGCTTATATACCTTTTGTTACACATAGGGATGAATACAGAATCACGTGGGGGTCAGCAGTCCTGACCTTTATCAAAATCAGGTGCTTCACATAAATGTATAAAAAAAGGTCTTAGGGATATTACATCATCTTCTGGCCATGAGTGAGACCTGCTGACATTTTATGATCCTTTATTTCTGATAACCAAAAAACTTATTTTTTCCAAGTGTGTTTTTTCTCAAACCAGGCACCACCCTCCAAATAAAGCTGCATTCCTATAGGGTGCGGGTGTAGTGAGTTACAATCAAGAAAGGAATTTATTTAACCCAAGGTTAACTGGATTAATCTTAAAGGTTAATACTTATTTCTCCTATATGTTAGTTATATTCACTAGAAGGGTAGGGAACATGGAGATTTAGCAGCAAACATCAGCCCAACAAATGAAAATCCTTTCACCAATGCTCCCCTTAAGATCTATTTAGTCTTAAGATATGATAAAGTTACATTCTTACATAGCAAGGATACAGTGATTTATAACAAAGTACAGTGATCTATTACAAAAGAGAAAATCCATTAGCTCAAAAAGTCTACTATTGCTAACATCAAAAACTGCTGTATTTCCTTTTCTATATTCCAAATACATTGATTAATATATTCCCAAGTGCCTAAGGATATGGAGGCCTGGCGGCAATCATTGACTCAACAAGAAGAAAAACCCCTATGCTAATTAAGACTCTCCAAAACTCTGTGCTCTTTATGGTTAAGAGGTAGTAAACAATCATGTGGCAGGAGTATGGATAATCCTGTCACACAAGCTAGTCTGTCAGCAGAGAGGTTTGACCTGAGACATCCTTGTCCCACCCAGAGCAGGGAATTAGCAGCAATTATTGACACAACAAATGAAAAACCCTTCACCAAATAATTCCTAACCAACCCATTATACTAATAATTTCTAACTCCCCCAAATAATTTGCCTTTAATAACTCTAAAACATCTCATGCCTCTCAGATTGGGACGCTGTAAACAATCACATGTGGCTGGACTAACCTATACAGGTGGGCTAGATAACCTCCAGAGCAGTCCGTAAGCTGTAACACTCTTGTCATGCCCAAGAATACTTATTGCCTTGGAGCTGCACGTTTGCTCCTTCTCCGAGAGAAACGGTTATGGGGGAGAGCCCCCCGTAAAGTCAGAGGTGTAGGTGAGAGCGTAAAACAGAGTCTGGTTTTGGGGTAGATGCTCGGGAACAGGGGGTTTCCTGAGGCTTGATCACGCCTTTGTGTATGCCAAGCCTCCTTCCTCATGACCTTTGCCATGGGCGGAGTTCCTCACGCTGGCCCCGGGCACCCTACCCTAACCCGACACCTTATCCATATCCTAAACCTAACCCACATCATAGTCACGCCCTCAACCCTATACTTACCCTTGAAGCACGTACCCGCCTCATCTTCGTTTTTCATACTTCCCATGCATAACAAAAGACAAGGTCGTAATGTTTCAAACATGGATCCAAGACCCATTATCCACATAAAAGGAATATACATACTGTGAGCACATCATTTAAATCTCTTGCATCACCAAAATACCTCTCCACCACGTATCCAATTGCCATTGATGGATCACATCTCTCTCGTACATTTTATAACTTAGCAATCAAATATGCAGCAGTCATCTGGGTAATTATATACACAAGATATATTTATACCATAAATATTTCAACACATTCCACTTTCTACGATGAGTTCAATCTTCACAAAAGTAGGATGAACAGCACCTGTTTCCACTAGGATCCATAGCATTGCACAAAGTGACAGTGAGAGTGAAAATCTTAAAAATGACCACCAGAAAGGTCAGCACGGTTGATATCACAGATTTTTCAGTGTTCCAATACAAGTTCTACCCAAATCCATAAAGAAAGACATACGCATAGGAAACTACACATTGAAAGCAAGTCTATTGAGATAAATATTGGACATCAATTGTATGAATCTTTAAGGCATAACTGCAGACATTCTTCAGACATTCTTCAAATTCATAGAATGACAACAAAGTATGGCTACGTACAATCCATTCGGTTTTATAAACCACTCATGAATGACCTCACAAGCCATTGAAAACCAGATGACAATTTCAAATAGCTTTGATCTACAAACAAGGCTGTAAGACAGAAAGTTAAAATCGAACTACATGAAGTAAATCCTCAATAGATAGGAAAACACCCCATGGTAGTGAAGTCAATTAACATTAGTTATTAGGGCTTTCATGCACAGACTCATCTCCGATCGATGTGATCTCAATTCACACTTGGCAAAAAATACAAAAGCTGATCTTAACAGTCATATTATTTTTCTTTGTACCCCTAAAAAGAAAAATGAACATGAAAAACTAAATTAAACTTGGAGACTCACATTTCCCAATCGGTATACAAAGCAACGGCATGTCAAACTTTCTAATTCACATATGCATTTAAATGAAATTGGATGAAATACCCCTAAATTAACACATTCTGCTATGCCCAATGTTTCACAAGGCAGAAAACACTCAATGAATGAAACGGAGAGGGTCACAGCCAGGAAGGCCAGGGGTCTCCAAAGGGAGGAAACGGGGTGCAAGTGTCAGACAGTTGTTATCTGTCACTTCTGAGGCAGGAGGAAACAAGCTGTTCTCTTTTTTCCCCTTCTCGATACAAATTTAAAAAGAGGTTTTCTCTTACAATTCTGTGTTGCTAGAATGACACCTGGTTCCACCTGAACGTCACTTTTCTCATACTTTGAGCTGACCAAGGCATTTTTCTTATGGAAAGGTTTGCCTTAAGCTATCTGAATGTACTATGTATTTACCCTAGACTCTATCTTCAAGTAGGTTCTGCCTAAAGGCTCAGAACTGACTTGACAAACCAATATGCTTTACTCTTACATGGTTCTCCTGATCTATGTGAATGAAGCTATCTATTTGCTCATATCAATCGTTTTATGGCCCAGGATGACTCACCTGGTGCCATGGTCATCTCCATATTTCTTGTGGGTGAGGGGTCTGCTGCCATTCCTTTCTCTAATGAGTAGACTGCTAGTAGCTAGATAACATCCAGCTAAAGATGAGTAGGGGGGCACTCTTTCTGCCCCCTTCTGATGTCTATGTCAGAAGCTTTCTCTCTTTTATACTTTAATAAAACGTTGCAACACAAAAGCTCTGAGTGATCAAGCCTCATCACTGGCCCCGGGTTGAATTCTTCCTCTAAGGAGCCCAAGAATTCAAGCATCTTTCCTGGTTAGACGACAACCTTTAAAAACAATGGTCTTTTCAAAAAAAAATGATGATAAGTGATGAGTATGCAGATGTCTACGAATGAAATGGGACCCATATGTCAAACCACATAAAAATATATCTTCCCTCAACATACATATAACACAATCAGGCCTTCATATGCATCGATTCGCCAACTATCAAGTCATACAAATATGGATGTAAAATATCACAATACATTCCAAAGTTGAAAAGTGATGGATATTGACTTTGGCCCGCTGGTGCTTCTTTTGATGTCATCATCTCCATTATATTAGCTATGACAATGAATCATGTGCTGTGCTAAGTCACTTACATTGTGTCCAACTCTTTGGGATCATATGGACTAGGCCCCACCAGGCTCCTCTCTCCATGAGATTCTCTAGGCAAGGATACTGGAGTGGGTTGCCATGCTCTCCTTCAGGAGATCTTCCCGCCCCAGGGATCGAATCCATATCTCCTATGTGTCCTGCATGGGTATGTTCCGCATGTTCTTTACCACTAGAACCACCTGGGAAGCCCCAAGACACATGAACATCAGTGGATTTGGGGATCCACGGGGCATATACAGAACCATTCCTCCAACAAAACTGAAGAATGACATGAAAATCTCAAACAAAACATGAGTATATGTGTTCACAAACTTCACGGAGCAAGGGTTTCTTCGATCTGAAAACTGGCATCGATGAAGAACTGTGTGAAGAATGCTTCAAAGTCTATTTGGGAAACACAGCCTAAGTTGGCTATATTTAGTCCTCAGATGAATGGAATGTCATGAGTACTGGTCGTTTCAAATAAGTAGCATGTGAAGCTGTTTAAACTTATTGGGATGCGTGGTATACCACATTCACACATTTCAGTAGCATTGGTGCAAAAATGATACATTTCTCAGGGGAAGCTTCTACATGGACTCTTGGGATCAGAGCTCTAACTCATACACACATACTTTTCCTTTTCAAATGATCCTGCATGATAAGCAAACAAAACACTGGATGAACACCTAGACGGTGAGCTCTGTACTAAATGACTTTAAAGCCAGTAGATGGAATGAGCTGATGAGGAAGACTACAAACGAGTCATCTTCTTCAACTTGGTCAAACTGCTCATAGTCATACAAGTGAATGAAAAGTTGAGCCTGTTGTCATTCAATCTGTTGAAAAGAAATAGAAGAATAAAACAAATTAGTAAATCTTATTTTCTTAATAAACATTGTATGATTTCTGCACAGCTTTGTTACTGGCATGAATAGAATATCTACAATAATAACTTGTCACAGTGAAATGGATTCACATTCGCTATTGATTCACATCTATAATTGATGCCATAGCTGTTTGATACTATTGCTTGAATGAATGCAACTTATGTGACTTCACAAACGACAAACACGACTAACATAATAGGTATTACAAAACCTTGAGTGACATGAGCGTGAAGACTTAGTAGAGTTGCTCTCAAGAATAACGATACTATTATTCACTCCAGCCATAGTACTGGAATCTGTACATTCACACCCCTGCAAAAGAAACGGAAAGGATAGAGTCATAATAAAGGAACTTCATAACTATATTCCTACTGTAAACATTCAACACTATGTTTTCTTTTAAACTGACTTTCATATTCGGTCTACTGTAACCTCTTCTGTGTTCATTTTATGCTAAAATTATTGCTAACAGTAAAATTACCATATGAGCTCTAATTAATTTTTTTTTACTTGCAAAGCTAGTGATAGAACCAAAGGCCAATATCTACATCAAACAGGAGAAACGGAATGGAAACTGTAAACAATTTTATGGAATAAGATTTCCGTGCTCCTACTCAGTCAAACGGACATTCAAAAGGATGTGATTTTTCTGAAACTTTATTTTGGAAACTTGGAAGTGGATGACTGCAAACAATAAAACGAATAATATATTGATACATAATATTAATAATATACAGTGGGTCATTCTTTTTTCTATTCTGCCACAGCTAATTGACTGGAAGTCAGTTGTCGTAACTACTACTAACATAAGACCCTCACCGATAAGTGAAGATATATAGGAAAATCCATAATAGATCCAAAAACCATCAAAGATAGAATGGTAATAAAAAAAATACAGTGACAGTTTAGTTGGTATAAGAAACAGGATGATTATGAAAGCAAAGCCAACAATCATGGATAGGCCATGGAAGCCCATGGCTGTCACGACTGTTGACTTGGATCCTTCATCTCAGGTTGTTAAAAGTGCGTGGTAAAATCCAGAGGTTTGCAGCAGTGGTAACCTCCTGAACAGACTGAAATAAAAAGGGCTTCCAGAATATCCTGACGATTTCCATCTACTAGGCTGTGGTGAGCTCAAGCAATACATACTCCAGAGGACAGAAGACAGACAGGTTGGGAACACGTCTACTGCACTTAGGGAGAAAGGGAATGTTGCTACTCAGCCTAGTCCAAGTGTAGAAGCAACACCTCAGTGATTCGACCTTCAAAGACTCGATACATATGAGAACGACTGGTATGAATAAACCTTCAGAAGTGCCGTCTCAGACCTCCTCCCATCATAAGCACAAGCATAATGAAAACACTGAGTTTTCATGGTCTCACGCAAAATTAGACTCACTTATGACTTGGCTTTGAGAAGAGTTGAACTACTCATTGTTAAAGAGAAATGCTCCTTTCTTCTCTGAAGATTTGTGAATCATTCATAGGGTGTGGTGAATAAAACACTTAAGGATCTAATACATAAAAATGCAATAGGCTAAGCACAGAGATGTTTTTCTCCCTTTCTCAAAGGATGGAACATTTTGTATTTGCACTGATTTTATGTCTTGACTTCATGTACAATTATACATTGATTTTTTTAGTTGACATACAATAGGACTAAAAATATTGATATAATACTAATAACTCATGTTGGTATGTGTGGTTGTCACATAGGATTCACAGGAGATTTAAATTCACAGTTGTCAACGTAAAGGATGAATGCTATTTAGCTTCTTCGTGAATCTAGACCATGAATGAAGAGTTTTCCTCCACATATTTCACTGAGGGAAATACAAGGATGATAGGCATAATACTATGCTTCGACTCATGGATATCTAAGCATTGCTCACATTACAGATCTGATTTTTGAAATCAGGGTTCTTTCAGTGTCCTTGAACAGCATTTGTTTTTCTGTATACAGAAGAAACAAACTCATGAGTATCAAACGTGTTCACATAAAACATGTGTATGAATTGTTATCTTCCTGAACCAGGGATCAAACCCACATCACTTCCACCTCCTGCACTGGTAGGCAGATTATTTATTTATCAACTGCGCCACCTGGGAATCGACATACATTTCAAGGACCACTGCCATCAGCTTCTACTGTTCATGACCAAAGTAGGAGAAACAACATTGGAAGAAGTACTCATAAGGGTACTCATAGGAAGTACTCATAAGTCAAGGAACTGTTATACTGGGTACTCTTGTTATTACTGGGACAAGTCAGTTCCTCCGATGATGATGGGTATAACTGAAAAATTACTACAAAAGCATGGGATGCGATGTCTACATGATAAATGTGTTCCTCTTATACTATTGCTTCAGGGATGCCTACTTCAGCATGAAGGACTGCACTTCAAGGGATGCCTGCTATTCCAGCTCAAGCAACAGATAGTGAAGTGCAGATCATTGTCCTTTGTTGAAAATAATCTGCAGTTTGTCAACATAGGGAACATGCCGGAGGAACCCTTGGGATGGAACTCTAAAAACAGGTTGGGCCCTCTTTTTGCCAAGCCCAAAATACAAATCAGAAAAAGAAAAATAGCATCGGTTTGGTCAGGACTTCCTCATCTTTTCTTTCTCGGTAGCAGGAAGCAGACATTGAGGCCAGAGGACTGCAGGATTTCATTGTGAACTAACGTTGGGTGGGGTGGAAGCTCATCACTCTAGTAAGAATGTGGCTCAATAAAACGGAATTTCATTCGCTTCATGGACATAGAGTTCTATAATCCTTCATTAAGGAATTCAATAAGTTATATTTCCTTATACCTTCACAATCTCTTGGTTTACAAGAATGTCAATTGCTAGTCCAGCACTTATACAATGAGTGTTACAGGTAGTATTAGCGTATACATGATGAGGAGCAATGGCAGGAAGTTTATTTATTCTCTGTTTGAATTCTTGATTTTTATATAATTTTTTATAATATCCTTACAGATGTGAATATTTTAGTGACATGTATAAATACACGTTGAGTAGTGCTATGATAACTCATAGTGTTGGCACAATAAATATCATGCTTACTATGTGCTTTTCATATATTCCTTTTGAGATTCTCTTCCATTATACATTATCATAAGATATTTAATAGTTTCCTAAACTGTACAGTAGGTCCTTGTGGCTTCTTTTATATATAGCAATGTATTTGTTAATAATTCAAACAAAAACTGGTACACAAATATTCACAGTGACATTCACAATAGCTCAAAGGTAGAACTCATTCAAGTGTCCGTTGGTGGGAGACTGAATATGCAACACAAGGTATATTCGGAAGCTTGAACGGTATTCCACCATACAAAAAAGTACATGAAATGGTGCTGCCACTCTGCAAGACATTACAGAAATGACTCCAAAACGAACACATGGAATAAACACATAGTTCGAATCCAATTCATGCTATGTACCCAAAAGGATTGGGAAACGGGGCTGAGAAAATGGATACTTCTTCAGTCATACTCACACCAGCATGATTCACACTGGCAAACAAACAGAAGTAATCTAAGTGTCCACGGCAGCCAATTCCATAAACAAACTGTGGTATACACACAATGGAATCTGATTCGGCTCTTCAAAGTCAGTAATTCTGACAATGCGACAATGTGGACAAACCTTATGGTCATTAGATTAAGTGAAATAAACCAGACCAAAAAAAGACAAACGTTCTGTGATTCCACTCGTATGAGATATCCAAACAAGTCAAATCTGTCAGAAATAGCAGAAAGTGATTCCGACCGATCGAAGAGAGTTCATGTCTCATGGACCTCAGTTTCCCTTTGAAAAAGTGACTTCCCGTGATATCTCCAAAACCAATTAGACAAATAATTGGAAGCTATATCCAGTCAAATCAATGTCGACATAATGTTACAGTGTACACCAAGCTCACTCAAACTTCTCAACAGACAAAAGGCAAAACTGTATCTATGGTACCTCAGCTTAGCTTAAAACCGTATCTACAGTACCTCACTTCTGCTTATAAAATTTAACAACAACAACACACTAAAGTCTATCCAAAAAAGGATATAAAACATATATAACATCAACTTTAAACAATTAGAAATTTAAACTGTGAAAAACCTTATTCACAAAACGTAAACACAAGCCACAGGAAAATATATTTATAAAATACATATCTGATAAAGGATTGTACTCCAAATATACCAAAAAATCTAGAACAATCTCGTAAAAAATGTATAGACCTAAACACCTGGCCTACAAAAATATAAAGATAGTAAATAAGCCTATCAAAAAGCCTCAAAATCACCTATCATTAGGAAATGACAAACGAAAATAACAGTGAGGTAGCACTGCACACCCATTAGATCCAGTAAAGTAAAAAAAAGGGGGGGTAGGGCACAGCTTCTCTGGTGGCTCAGTGGTAAAGAATCTGCCTGACAATGCAAGACACTCTAGTTCGATCCCTTACCCCAGAAGATCCCACATGCCACAGAGAAACATAGCTGGATTTTCCCACAGCTAAACAAGGTTCACCTGTGACCTGAATACTGCATGTCTAGCACTTACTAAACAACTTTGAAAACGTCCAGACAAAAAGGATCGCATGATTATATACAACAGCTCTACTTGTAATAACTAAACACTTTCACATATCAGGATGTCTTCAGTAGATGACAGTGTAAACAAATGGGGATACATCCAAAGTGAAGGGGAGCAAATGCTACCACAAAATATACCACCTCAGCATGAGAATTAGTTGGACCCAATTGACTTTTATTGTTTTAGAGGACACATGATCGTCTCTGAAACCCAAGTTCAAGACAGCTCTTCTGTGAGTCACATTTACCAGAGAAATCTCATTTCAAAGGAATGCTCTCTATATGCCAGATAGAAGGATGAGACACAGTCTTTTGAAACTCTTTTTTCTTTTCTATCCATAGGGAAAGCTAAGCCGTAAATCTGCACAACAACCATACCCTTCCTTTCCTTTGGTTGTATTTTTTAAATATTTGTTTCTCTTTTAGTTTGGCTGCGCCAGGTCAACCTTCCTTGAGGCAAGCCAGATATTTAGCTACAGCATGCAAATTCTCCGTTGTGGCATGGGAGATCTACTTCTTGGATCAGGGAATGAACCTGGGCCTCCTTTTTTGGGAGTGTCCAGTCTCAGCCACTGGACCACCAGGGAGTGCCTGTTTTGTTTTTAGATGAAGATGGAATCTAAGGTGATATCTTGGGCCATTTCAGTCACTGACTCAGTTTCCTGAGTTTCTCCAAAGCACGCACAAGGTGCACATTATTAAACTGGTTTGCAAAACAAGAAAAGGTTGTCTGCTACAACACTGTATGCTTACAAATGTCTAAATGGTAAATGGCATATTATTTATTTTTAATTACTATGGGGGGAGAAAGAATGCAGGATTCATACATGTTACAACATGAAGAAATATTAAAACCATCTTCAGTGAAAAAAAAATCCACATAGGAAAGGCCACCCAGAACCCTTATTCACCATGTCTGCTTTCAATCCATCAAGTCTGTCCAAATAACTGAAAATCTCAGTAACACTCTAAATAAAGAAAAAAGGATGAAGATGGAAAAAAAAGATATACTCATACACTTGAACAATTGCTAAAAGCGGAAGTGGGGCTGTGGATTACATTATAATGTAGATACCATATGATTTCCTGATTTTGGAGATTATGTGCTGGTTCTGCAGAAGGTACCCATTTTGGATAAAACACAGAGAGTATGTTAGATGATGTGGCAAATGCTAGCACTTGTTCCTATTGCTAGGCATTTTCTGTACATTTTAAATGACTGGAAAGTATACTAGGTTTCAAAACAACCATGTCAATACCACAAAAGACATTTAGAGTACACAGGAAGGAAACTTTCTTACACAGGCCAAGACTTACCCAGACGAAGTTCAAGGGAAGCTGCGATGCTCACTGCCCTTGAAGGAGTCCACGTGGAATGAAGAAGTACTGTGGGAAGTCTATGAGTAACCACCATGTCTTGGGTCCTCTGGATGACCTACTGCAGGAGAAACAGATTTGACAGATAAAATGTTCCACATAACTTCACAAAAAGTTGTTAGACTACATTCAGTAAAGCTGAATCATTTCGGATCAATTTACAATCCTATAAAATACTACCATTTACAGTCCAAAAATCACTTGCATTTCTATACACTAATAACAATCAGAAAAAATAAATTAAGACAATCCCACTTAAATAAAACATCTAGCAACAAACTTAATCAAGAACATAAAAGACCAGTAGTCAGAAAACTAGAAAGCCCTGATATAGAAACCAAAGAAAACACAAATACACAGAAAAGTATTCCACGCTCATGCACTGGAACAATGAGGAATTAAAAGGTCCATTCCAACCAAAGTCATCAACAAATACACTGACTGCAATCACAAAATGATATTCAATGGCATTTTTCACAGAAATAGAAATATTCCTAATATTAGACTGCTAATGTTGAACAGGACCTTAAACGGCCAAAAAGACTCTGAGAAAGAGGAACACAGCCGGAGGCATCTTCCTATCCCTCTTCAAACGACATCACGGAGCTGGAGTGATCACCACAGTGAGGAACTGGCAGGAACACAGACACATGGCCTCCAGGAGAGAATAGAGAGCCCAGAAACGAACCCACATGTACATGGTCAATTCCTGAACATCAAGCCAGGAACGAGCTGAAGAGGAAAGGACAGTCTTCTCAAGAAACAGTGACAGGGAAACGGCCACCTACACGGAAGAACATCAGTGTTCATCCTCTACATCATCTAACGCAAATCTAACTAAAAACCCACCGTTTTGCACACGGAGCTCTTTCCCCCTGAGTCCTCTGAGATGGACCTCCACTCAGCCCTCAGCTGGACACAGGAAACGTCTACTCGGTCCTCATTTTTCGCTTTGGCAGCGCCTCCCTGCTGGTGGGCACTGAGGCAACCCTGCTCCTCTCAGCCTGGATGCAGCCCTGTTATCCAGAAGCCTGAGCCCTGATGGTCCTGACGAGACAAAGCTCCCGCCAGCTGCTCACGGAGCAGAGTCTAAAGGCAAAGCGCCCTGCGCCCGCGGCTCAGAGGGGGGTTTGGCGCCCCCTGCGGGCCACAAGAGGAGAGCGGGCAGCCCGGCGCTCACAGACCTCAGAGGGCTCACCCAGAAGCAGCTCTGCTGCGAGCACTCAGACTGGAAGCCCAAACTGAAATGGAGCAGAATAGCTCCGTGACCCTCCGCAAAACATGGCTAAGGAACAATCAGAGCCTGTATGGAATGCAGCCATAAAAAGGAACACATTTGAGTCTGTTCTAATAAAGGGGACGGAGTCAGTCAAAGAGAGAAAAACATGGAATCTAGAAGGATGGTACTGACAAGGCTGTTCACAGAGCAGCAATGGAGATCCAGACATGGAGAACAGACTTACAGACAAGGGTGGGGAACAAGAAGGAGAGGGTGAGAGGAATGGAGAGAGCAGCATGGATGCAGGTACACCAACATTTGTAAATAGACAACCAATGGGAATTTGCTGTATGATTCAGGGAACTCAAACTGGGGCTCTGTAGTAACCTAGAGAGGTGGGAGTGGGAGGGAGATTCAAGAGCAAGAGGACATAGGTACACCTAATGTGGATGTATGACAAATCAAACCAATATTGTAAAGCAATGATCAATCAACTAAAAAGAAATAACTGTTTAAAAAAATATGAACAGAAACACAAACTTTGCAACAAGGTAACTCCATTTAAAATACTATGGAAATTTTAGAAAACTACAAAAGTTCTCCATGACCTTTGGTGTGGTGATCAGGTCTAACATACACAAAAAAAGCCAGCTTACCAAATTATGAATATAAATTATTTAAAACATTGCCTTTTATCATTTCATACATTTACCCTGTGGAGGACCTTACTCGAGAGAACCAAAAACAAACTGTTAAATGAACCACGGACCACCCACCCTGGCCAGGCGACAGAGAAAAGAAAGCACTTGCAGGAGTCATCTTACAACAGGAGGTCCTGGGAAGGAACAAGGAACGGACAAGTTACCACCAACCAGAATTCTGGAGAGGTCAGGTGATGGGAGGCTCCAGTTCAGAGGTCCTACCAACCTCCCAGGATCCACTTCGCTGGAATCCATCTCGGCTGAGTGATGTGTGTGCCCCCAAGACGGATCCCAGTTCAGAATGCCTGGCAAGAGACAAACCAGAAATGAACCCAATGACCATAAAACCTGAGACTGTGAGCCACATGACAGAGTGGTTCTCTCCGTTTCCCTCACCCTCCTGCCCTCCACCCCGGCAGCCCTTCCCAATAAAGCCTCTCGCTTGGACAGCACTCCTCTCCTCAGACAACTCATTGCCCAGTGTCAGACAAGAACTCACTCTCAAGCCCTGGAAGGGATCCCCCTTCCTTCATCAAAAGCAATATCCAGGAGAAAATATCTTCAATACGCTATCTTGTAGAGAAGGAAATGGCAATGGCAGCCGCTCCGGTACCATTGCCTGGAGAATCCCACGGACAGAGGAGCCTGGTAGGCTGCAACCCCGGGGTCACTAAGAGTCGGACACGACTTCACTGAGTGACTTCACTTCCACTTTTCACTTTCATGCACTGGAGAAGGACATGGCAACCCACTCCAGTGTTCTTGCCTGGAGAATCCCAGGGACAGAGGAGCCTGGGAGGCTGCTGTCTATGGGGTCACGCAGAGTCAGGCACGACTGAAGCGACGCAGCAGCAGCAGCAGAGAAGGAAATGGCACCACCTGCAGTACTCTGATCTCAGAAATCCCAGGGACAGAGGAGCTTGGTGGGCTGCAGTCCAAAAGCAGGGCATTTCTGAGGGGAGGAAACAGTCCCAGGGAAGCTGAGCTGCTCACCAAAGGCCCCAGAGCTTTGGATAGCACACCAGAGCTGTGGCTGAGGATTCCCAGCTGCCATGCCTCTTGATCCTGGCCTCTTTCACTAGATACATGTGTGGAAAACTAGAATCTAAAATATGCCCTGGTGGTTCCATAGTAAAGAATCCACCTGCCAGTGCTGGAGATGCATGTGCGATCCCTACGATGGGAAGATCCCACATCCTATGGAGTCTGTGTGCCACAACTGCCCAGCCTGTGCTCTAGATCCTGGAAGCCACGATGCCGAGTTCACATGCTGCAGCCACTGAAGCCCGTGAGCCTGTGCCCCTCAACAAGAAGAGACACTGCAGTGACAAGCCTGCAAACCACTAGTTATGGCCCATGCTCACCAAAACTAGAGAAAAGCCCACACACAAAGATGCAACACAGCCAACAATAAATAAAACTGTTTTCCTAAAAAAAATGCATATCTGACAAAGAAACTGTACTCGCATTATCCAAGAACACTAGAGCAAACAAGCCCATTCATAATTGGAAGCGACTGAAATAGACACCTGGCCACTGAGGGTATACTGATAGTAAACTAGCATACAAAAACATCCTCAAGATACTGGTGCAATGCACGCAGAGCCCCCTTTGAAAGACAATCTCACAGTTTTTTCTCAGTAACCACGTGGGACAAGCACTGAATTCTGTGTATGACAAGCGGTGGAAGCCAGGTATCTTACCATTGGAATGCAAAGTTACAGATAAACAAAAGGAAACGTTACAATGTCCATGTCCTGGCGGAGACATCATCACAAATTACCTTTAACTGCATATGTTCAAAGGTGAGCTGGATACATGTATATATATATATCCATGCATTGTCAGCTGAGCATATTGAGCTCCTCCATGTATGTTTTAAATATCATTCTCTAATAAAAGGGAACAGGAAACATCTCCGATGGCCCGGTGGTAAAGAATCTGCCTACCGATGCAGGGAACACGGGTTCAATCCCTGTGTAGAAGATTCCACACGCCCAGGGACAACGAAGCCTTTGAACAACTCTTGAAGTTTGCACGCTCCAGAGCCCAAGTTCTGCAAACAGAGAAAGCACTGCAATGAGAAGCCATGGCACAGCAACTAGAGGGTAGCCTCTGCTCACTACAACTAGACAAACTAGCAGTAAAGACCCAGCATAGTCAAAAATAATGTAATGTTAAAAAAAGGGACAGTTCTTTGAAGAAATGACTGAGACTAGGGGTGAGACTGTAAATATATGAGCCAGGGTCATCTTAAATTATGAGAAATTAAAGAAACTAAAGACAACTATCAAGCTGTCCAAACTGATACAAATGAATGATGACACAGTGTTATCTGTATACACCAGCAAATAACAATCTGAAAAGGAATTTAAACAAACAATTCCCTTTCATTCATGTCAACATTAATAAAAGACTTTGCTATGGACAGAATGAGGATGACAAGACTGGCACACTGGAAATGATACATGATTGCTGAAAAATACCCTAAAGACATGGACAGATACTCCATAGCGATGAAAAGACTTCAGTTGGCAATACCGTGGAATGCATCTTCAATCTGAAATGAAGATTCAATATGAATTACAAAAGGCTGAAAGGTGGTTGCTAAACCACAAAAGATGCCAGCATTCTTGGCCTCCAGACGAGAATTCAATCCAGGGCAAGTGACGAAGCTTGATGGCTCAGAGGTTTTCTGTTAAAAAGTTTTATTAAAGTACAAAAGAGATCGAGAGAGCTGCTGACATAGACATTAGAAGGGGGAAGAAAGAGGACCCCCTGCTAGTCTTTAGCCAGATGTTATACAGCCACTAGCAGTCTGCTAATGAAAGAAAGACAATGTCTCCGAGAATGGCACCAGGCCCCTCACCCACAGCATGCATTGAGATAACATTGGCAGCAGATGAGTCATCCCAGGCCATAAAACGATGGACATGAATCTTGAAGAAAGGCAGATTTCCAAGCAAATATATAGTTTCATTCACATAGATTAAGAGAACAAGGTATGAGTAAACAGACTGGTTTGTCAAGTCGTTTCTGAGCCTTTAGGGGGAACTGACAGGAAGACAGAGCCTTGGGTAAATAGTACATTAACATAACTTAAGACTAACATTTCCATACCTTAAGACAAACATTTCCATAAGAAAAAGGCATTGCTTAGTTCAAGGTTTGAGAAAAGTTACATTCAGGTGGAGCCAGGAGTTGTCATGGCAACACAGACTCTTCTGAGAAACCTCCTTTTAAATTTGTATCAAGATGGAGAGAAAAAAATGCAACACTCTTTGGTCTCCTCCTGCCTCTTCAGAGAGAGAAAAAAACGTCTGACACTTGCAGTCTATTTTCTCTGTCTGGAGACCCCTGGCCTTCCTGCCTGGTATCCTCTCCAGGCCTGGAGGAAGCAATACACTAAGCTGCTTGGGAAAACCGCGCGGGTCTGAGCTTTATGCAAAGGGGTAAAGCGGTAAAACCCTTGGCCCCAAAGGCGAGGCTTTTCTGCGACCGCCATGTTAGTCGCCTCCGAGACTGCAAACAAAGAGGGCAGAATACATGGTTCCCTGCTCCGCCGAGTCCGAGTTCCCTTACCTGTGGTCCACAGCCCTCCGCTCTGCTCGCTGGATGCCGATCGACGGGGACCCAGGAGCCCACGAAACGAGCATTCCCAGCTGCAATGGCGAGCCCTGAGAGCACAACCCGGAACCCCTGGCCCCGACGCGCCGCCGTGTTCATCCCGCCCCAGACCCGCCCAGGTTCGCCCCGCCCCCACGCCCCCTTCCAGGACAGCCCGCGGGACCGCGCCTGCCTCCAGGTGAAACACAAGGACAAGCGAATCCACCCCACCGAGACAATCCACGCTTTTTCTCAGCTGATCTGTCTATGATTTTGGGATAAAACGATGACTACAGAAAGCAAAGATGACCTAGGACAGCCATGATATTCTATAGAACCAGACCCTGGCGGGCAGAGGCTTGAAGAGGGCCCGGGAGCTCTGTTACAAGCAGTCAGCCTCTATAGTGAAGCGGTTAGGCGGGCTGGTAGGCAGGCAGACTGTTGTCTGTAAGTCAGGAGTTCAAGTCACCCACTTAGCTCTTTTGCTCTTAGGGGGCGGGGGACCGCAAGGGGGGGGGGCTTAGACCAGAAAAGCTTATTTTTATTTTAGAGGTTTACTGTTACGTTTAGGGTTAGGGTTCGGGCAACCCCCCACTTGTTAGGGTTCAGGTTCGGGTTCGGGGTTAGGGTTAGAATTCGGGGAGCCCCCTCTTCTTAGAGTTTGGATTCGGGTTAGGGTTCAGGTCAGGGTCAGGGTCAGGGTTCAGGTTACGGTTAGGGTTGGCATTAGCGTTAGGGATACAGCTTAAAGTGAGCGCTATTAGGGCCCATAGTTCTTTATTAGCCTGCCCTGGCGGGCCGAGGCTTGAAGAGTGCCTGGGAGGAATGCAAAGTGTAATGACCCTGAGTAGCATAGCGGTTAGGTTATCGACTAAGTAAACAGGCAATTTGGCTCTTTGGGTTAGAAGTTCAAGTCCAGGTTTGTCTCTTCTGCTTTTAGCGGGTGGGGGACCGCAAGGGGCGGGGCTTAGGCCAGAAAAGTTTCTTTTTATTTTACAGTTTTATTGTGAGGGTTAGGGTTAGGGTTCTGGCATCCCCTCAACTTGTTAGGGTTCAGGTTCAGAGTTCGGGTTCGGGGAATCCCCTCTCTTCTTAGGGTTTGGATTCAGGTTCGGGTTAGAGTTCAGGGTTCGGGTTTGGGGTACGCGGTTCGTGTTTGGGGTTTGGAGTTCAGGGTTTGGGGTTAGGGCTTCGCGGTTCTAGTTTGAGGTTTGGGGTTCCGATTATGGGTTCAAGGTCCAGCTTAGGGGTTTGGGATTTGGGGTTCGGGTTAGGGGTTCGCGGTTCGGGTTTGGGATTTGAGGATCGGGTTAAGGGTTTGGGGTTTGGGGTATGGGGATCAGGTTAGGGGTTCTCGGTTTGGGTTAGGGGTTCACAGTTCGGGTTTGGGGTATGAGGTTAGGGTTAGGGGTTTGGGGTTCGCGGTTTGGGTTGGGGGTTTGGTATTTGGGTTAAGGGTTTTGGGTTTGGGATTCGGGTTAGGGGTTTGGGGTTGGGGCTTTGCGGTTTGGGTTTGGGGTTTGGGGTTTGGGTTAGGGGTTCGCGGTTAGGGTTTGGGGTTCTCGGTTCGGGTTACGGGTTCGCGGTTTAGGTTAAGGTTTAGGGGTTTGGGGTTTGGAGTTTGGAATTTGGTCAGGGGTTCGCGGTTTGGGGTTCCTGTTATGGGTTTGGGGTTTGGGTTCAGGGTTGGGGATTGGGGGTTTTGGGTTCAGTTTATGGCTTCGCAGTTCGGGTTAGGGATTAGGGGTTTGGGGTTTGGGTTTGGGGTTCGGGGATTGGGGTTCGGGGTTCCGATTAGGGGTTCAGTATGTGAGGTTTGTGGTTCGGGGGTCGAGATTAGAGGTTTGGGGTTTGGGGTTCGGGGGTTTGGGTTCATGGTTTGGGGTTGGGTGTGTGAGGTGCAGTTTAGAGTTTCACTGTTCGGGTTAGGAGTTAGGGGTTGGCGGTTCGGGGTTCGGCTTAGGGGTTTGGGGTGTGCGGTTTGGGGTTTGAGGATTGGGGTTCTGGTTAGGGGTTTGGGGTTTGGGGTTCGGGTTAGGGTTTGGAGTTTGGGTTTGGGGGTTTGGGTTTCAGGTTTTAGGGTTCAGTTTCGGTGTTCGCGGTTGGACTTTAGGGTTCAGGTTAGGGGTTTGCGATTCCGGTTAGGGATTTGCAGTTTGGACTTTGGGGTATGGGTTAGGAGTTTGGGGTCTGGGTTTTAGGTTTTGGAGTTTCGATTCAGTTTAGGGGTTAGCGGTTTGGGTTTAGCGTCGGGCTTTCGGGTTTGGGGTTTGGGGTTCGAGGTTCGGGGTTCATGGATTGGGGTTCGGTTTAAGGGTTCGCTGTTCAGGTTAGGGGATAGTGATTGGGGTTGGTGTTTTAAGGTAGGGGTTCGCAGTTCAGGTTATGGGTTAGAGGTTTGGTGCTTGGTTTTCGGGTTTGGATTAGGGGTTCAGGTAGGGGTTTGGGTTAGGGGATCCTGCTTCAGGTTGGAGGTTCGGTCCTTGCGGTTTAAGATTTGGATTCGGTATATGGGTTGGGGTACACGGTTTGGTGTTCGGGTTAGGGGTTTAGGGTTAAGATTTTGGGGTTTCTGGTTCTGATTATAGGCTTGGGGTTTGGGGTATGGGGTTCGGCTTGAGGTTAGAGGTTCGCGCTTTGGGATTTCGGTTTAGAGACTGGAAATTGGGTTTGGGATTCAGGGGTCGGTGCTCGGGCTCGGGGTTGGGTTCGGGTTCAGGTTCACGGATTCGATTCTGGAGCTCAGGATTCGGTTTCCGGGTTCGGGATATAGGGTTTTGAGGTCAGGGTCGAGATGGTGGTTTGGGGTCGCGGTTAGGGGCTAGTGAGTGCCACAAAGCCAAGGGCTCCAGCAATACGAGCTCTGTCAGAGGGAAGGGAAGGGCAACTGCGGGGCTCCACCAGCGATTGCTTGGCCGCCCAGACTCAGCACAGCGCGGAGAGCACCAGACTCACAGGGTCCCTGGCTGTGGTCTGCAGCCCCACACACCCGAAGGCTGACTCCGTGGGCGCCCAGAAGGTGCCTGACAGACGTCATTTCCCTAGTGCTCTCCCAACCAGCAGAGACGTGTGCAGGTGGTTGGGGCCTGCCCCTGCGTGTCTGGGCTCCCGCCCACAGCCCCAGCTCAGGGGAAGCAGCCCCGGAGCCAAGACCTGCAGGAGGCGCGGGGCGTCCCTGTCTGGAAGCCAAGTGCACAGTATGCGGGGAAGCGAGCGTCCAATGGAAGAGTTGAGGCAGCCTGGCCGCGTGTGGCTGCAAGCACTGACTGGGGGGAGCCGAGTGTGCCTCCAGTACAGCAGAGCTCCAGCTCTGCTCAGAGGCGCGATCTATTAGAAATCCGGGCGCAAGGCTGCTCTGCCCAGGGCGAGACTTGCCCAGGCTCGACTAGCAGCTAGTCTTCCTGCCCAGGAAGGAGCAGACTCTGCGATGCTGGGAGAGGCTACTGGCGTGATCTTGACCTCAGTTGCGCTCCTGCCTTGCCTTCCCACCCAGGCCCCAGGCGCCTTGAGGAGGGCTTAGGGGCCGGTGGGTTGCAAACTGCCAAGCGCTCCAGCAGTGAAGGCTCTATTAGAGGGAAGGGCAGAGGAACTGAAGGCTCCTTCACCGGTTGCTTGGCCACCCAGACTCAGCGCCGCACGGAGAGCACAAGGCTCACAGGTCCCCTGGCTGTGGTCTGCAGCCCCACAAACCCGGAGGCTGACTCCGTGGGCGCCCAGAAGTTGCCGGATAGATGTCATTTCCCAAGCGCTCTCCTCCAGAGTAGAGACGTGTGCAGGTGGTTGGGGCCTGCGCCTGCGTGACTGGGCTCCCGCCCAAAGCACCAGCTCAGGGGAAGCAGCCCCTGAGCCAACACCTGTAACAGGCGCGGGGCGGGCACCCCTGGAAGCCGAGTGCACAGCAGGCGGGAAGCGAGCCTCCACGGGGGAAGAGAGGGCAGCCCAGCTGCGTGTGGCTGGAATCACTTCTTGGGCAGAGCCCAGTGAGCCTCCAGTAGGGGAGAGCTCCAGCTCTGCTCAGAGGCAGGATATAGTAAAGTTGCTGGCGTGAGGCTGCTCTGCCCTGGGCGAGCCTTGCCCACACTTGCCTCGCTGCTGGGCTTCCTGCCCGGGAAGGAGCAGGCTGCGCCAGACAGGCAGACGCTCCTGGCGCCTTCCTGGCCTCAGCTCCACTCCTGCCTTGCCTTTGCACCTAGTCCCCAGGCGTCCTTTTGGAGGGCTTCGGGGCCGCTGGGTTGCACGCTGCCAAGCCCTCCAGCCGTGAGAGCTCTGTCATAGGGAAGGGAATGGCAAGTGCAGGGCTCCTCCAGCGCTCGCCTGGCCGCCCAGACTCAGCACAGCACGGAGAGCCCCAGGCTCCCAGGGCCCCTGGCTGTGGTCTGCAGCCCCACACACCCGGAGGCTGACTCCGTGAGCGCCCAGAAGGTGCCTGACAGACGTCATGTCCCTAGTGCTCTCCCCACCAGCAGAGACGTGGGCAGGTGGTTGGGGCCTGCCCCTGCGTGTCTGGGCTGCCGCCCACAGCCTCCGCTCAGGGGAAGCAGCCCCTGTGCCAAGACCTGCAGGAGGCGCGGGGCGTCCCTGCCTGGAAGCCAAGTGCACAGTGCGCTTGGAAGCGAGCCTCCTTGGGAAGAGTCGAGGGAGCCAAGCCGCGTGCAGCTGCAATCCCTGCTTGGGCCGAGCCGAGTGTGCCTCCAGTACGGCAGAGCTCCAGCTCTGCGCAGAGGCCGGATCCAGTCAAGTGCCTTGCGCGAGGCTGCTCTGCCCTGGGCGAGACTTGCCCAGGCTTGCCTCGCTGCTAGGCTTGCTGCCCGGGAAGGAGCAGGCTGTGCGATGCCGGGAGAGGCCCCTGGCGCCTTCCTGGCCTCAGCTCCACTCCTGCCTTGCCTCTGCATCTAGGCCCCAGGCGTCCGTGGGGAAGGCATAGGAGCCGGTGGCTTGCACACTGCCAAGCCCTCCAGCAGTGAGGCCTCTCTTAGAGGGCAGGGGAGGGCAAGAGCAGGGCTCCTCCAGCGGGTGCCTGGCCGCCCAGACTCAGCGCCGCACGGCGAGCATAAGGCTCCCAGGTCCCCTGGCTGTGGTCTGCAGCCCCACACTCCCGGAGGCTGACTCCGTGGGCGCCCAGAAGGTGCCTGACAGACGTCATGTCCCTAGCGCTCTGCTCCCCAGCAGAGACGTGTGCAGGTGGTGGGGCCTGCCCCTGCGTGTCTGGGCTCCCGCCGGCAGCCCCAGCTCCAGGGAAGCAGCCCCTGAGCCAAGACCTGTAGGGGGCGCGGGGCGCCCCCGCCTGGAAGCCTAGTGCACAGCAGGCGGGAAGCGAGCCTCCTCGGGAGAAGAGGAGGCAGCCCAGCTGCGTGCGTCTGCACTCACTCCTTGGGCGGAGCCCAGTGAGCCTCCAGTACGGCAGAGCTCCAGCTCTGCTCAGAGGCCCGATCTGGCAGAGTTGCTGGCGTGAGGCTGCTCTGCCCTGGGCGAGCCTTGCCCAGACTTGCCTCGCTGCTAGGCTTCCTGCCCGGGAAGGAGCAGGCTGCGCCAGACAGGCAGACGCTCCTGGCGCCTTCCTGGCCTCAGCTCCACTCCTGCCTTGCCTTTGCACCTAGTCCCCAGGCGTCCTTGCGGAGGGCTTAGGGGCCGGTGGGGTGCACGCTGCCAAGCCCTCCAGCCGTGAGAGCTCTGTCATAGGGAAGGGAATGGCAAGTGCAGGGCTCCTCCAGCGGTCGCCTGGCCGCCCAGACTCAGCACAGCACGGAGAGCACCAGGCTTCCCCAGGGCCCCCGGCTGTGGTCTGCAGCCCCACACACCCGGAGGCTGACTCCGTGAGCGCCCAGAAGGTGCCTGACAGACGTCATTTCCCTAGTGCTCTCCCCACCAGCAGAGACGTGGGCAGGTGGTTGGGGCCTGCCCCTGCGTGTCTGGGCTGCCGCCCACAGCCTCCGCTCAGGGGAAGCAGCCCCTGTGCCAAGACCTGCAGGAGGCGCGGGGCGTCCCTGCCTGGAAGCCAAGTGCACGGTCCGCTTGGAAGCGGGCCTCCTTGGGAAGAGTCGAGGGAGCCAAGCCGCGTGCAGCTGCAATCCCTGCTTGGGCCGAGCCGAGTGTGCCTCCAGGACGGCAGAGCTCCAGCTCTGCTCAGAGGCCGGATCTAGTCAAGTGCCTTGCGCGAGGCTGCTCTGCCCTGGGCGAGACTTGCCCAGGCTTGCCTCGCTGCTAGGCTTGCTGCCCGGGAAGGAGCAGGCTGTGCGATGCTGGGAGAGGCCCCTGGCGCCTTCCTGGCCTCAGCTCCACTCCTGCCTTGCCTTTGCATCTAGGCCCCGGGCGTCCTTGGGGAAGGCTTAGGAGCCGGTGGCTTGCACACTGCCAAGCCCTCCAGCAGTGAGGCCTCTCGTCGAGGGGAGGGCAGGGGAGGGCAAGTGCAGGGCTCCTCCAGCGGGTGCCTGGCCGCCCAGACTCAGCGCCGCACGGCGAGCACAAGGCTCCCAGGTCCCCTGGCTGTGGTCTGCAGCCCCACACTCCCGGAGGCTGACTCCGTGGGCGCCCAGAAGGTGCCTGACAGACGTCATGTCCCTAGCGCTCTGCTCCCCAGCAGAGACGTGTGCAGGTGGTGGGGCCTGCCCCTGCGTGTCTGGGCTCCCGCCGGCAGCCCCAGCTCCAGGGAAGCAGCCCCTGAGCCAAGACCTGTAGGGGGCGCGGGGCGCCCCCGCCTGGAAGCCTAGTGCACAGCAGGCGGGAAGCGAGCCTCCTCGGGAGAAGAGGAGGCAGCCCAGCTGCGTGCGTCTGCACTCACTCCTTGGGCGGAGCCCAGTGAGCCTCCAGTACGGCAGAGCTCCAGCTCTGCTCAGAGGCCCGATCTGGCAGAGTTGCTGGCGTGAGGCTGCTCTGCCCTGGGCGAGCCTTGCCCAGACTTGCCTCGCTGCTAGGCTTCCTGCCCGGGAAGGAGCAGGCTGCGCCAGACAGGCAGACGCTCCTGGCGCCTTCCTGGCCTCAGCTCCACTCCTGCCTTGCCTTTGCACCTAGTCCCCAGGCGTCCTTGCGGAGGGCTTAGGGGCCGGTGGGGTGCACGCTGCCAAGCCCTCCAGCCGTGAGAGCTCTGTCATAGGGAAGGGAATGGCAAGTGCAGGGCTCCTCCAGCGGTCGCCTGGCCGCCCAGACTCAGCACAGCACGGAGAGCACCAGGCTTCCCCAGGGCCCCCGGCTGTGGTCTGCAGCCCCACACACCCGGAGGCTGACTCCGTGAGCGCCCAGAAGGTGCCTGACAGACGTCATTTCCCTAGTGCTCTCCCCACCAGCAGAGACGTGGGCAGGTGGTTGGGGCCTGCCCCTGCGTGTCTGGGCTGCCGCCCACAGCCTCCGCTCAGGGGAAGCAGCCCCTGTGCCAAGACCTGCAGGAGGCGCGGGGCGTCCCTGCCTGGAAGCCAAGTGCACGGTCCGCTTGGAAGCGGGCCTCCTTGGGAAGAGTCGAGGGAGCCAAGCCGCGTGCAGCTGCAATCCCTGCTTGGGCCGAGCCGAGTGTGCCTCCAGGACGGCAGAGCTCCAGCTCTGCTCAGAGGCCGGATCTAGTCAAGTGCCTTGCGCGAGGCTGCTCTGCCCTGGGCGAGACTTGCCCAGGCTTGCCTCGCTGCTAGGCTTGCTGCCCGGGAAGGAGCAGGCTGTGCGATGCTGGGAGAGGCCCCTGGCGCCTTCCTGGCCTCAGCTCCACTCCTGCCTTGCCTTTGCATCTAGGCCCCGGGCGTCCTTGGGGAAGGCTTAGGAGCCGGTGGCTTGCACACTGCCAAGCCCTCCAGCAGTGAGGCCTCTCGTCGAGGGGAGGGGAGGGGAGGGCAAGTGCAGGGCTCCTCCAGCGGGTGCCTGGCCGCCCAGACTCAGCGCCGCACGGCGAGCACAAGGCTCCCAGGTCCCCTGGCTGTGGTCTGCAGCCCCACACTCCCGGAGGCTGACTCCGTGGGCGCCCAGAAGGTGCCTGACAGACGTCATGTCCCTAGCGCTCTGCTCCCCAGCAGAGACGTGTGCAGGTGGTGGGGCCTGCCCCTGCGTGTCTGGGCTCCCGCCGGCAGCCCCAGCTCCAGGGAAGCAGCCCCTGAGCCAAGACCTGTAGGGGGCGCGGGGCGCCCCCGCCTGGAAGCCTAGTGCACAGCAGGCGGGAAGCGAGCCTCCTCGGGAGAAGAGGAGGCAGCCCAGCTGCGTGCGTCTGCACTCACTCCTTGGGCGGAGCCCAGTGAGCCTCCAGTACGGCAGAGCTCCAGCTCTGCTCAGAGGCCCGATCTGGCAGAGTTGCTGGCGTGAGGCTGCTCTGCCCTGGGCGAGCCTTGCCCAGACTTGCCTCGCTGCTAGGCTTCCTGCCCGGGAAGGAGCAGGCTGCGCCAGACAGGCAGACGCTCCTGGCGCCTTCCTGGCCTCAGCTCCACTCCTGCCTTGCCTTTGCACCTAGTCCCCAGGCGTCCTTGCGGAGGGCTTAGGGGCCGGTGGGGTGCACGCTGCCAAGCCCTCCAGCCGTGAGAGCTCTGTCATAGGGAAGGGAATGGCAAGTGCAGGGCTCCTCCAGCGGTCGCCTGGCCGCCCAGACTCAGCACAGCACGGAGAGCACCAGGCTTCCCCAGGGCCCCCGGCTGTGGTCTGCAGCCCCACACACCCGGAGGCTGACTCCGTGAGCGCCCAGAAGGTGCCTGACAGACGTCATTTCCCTAGTGCTCTCCCCACCAGCAGAGACGTGGGCAGGTGGTTGGGGCCTGCCCCTGCGTGTCTGGGCTGCCGCCCACAGCCTCCGCTCAGGGGAAGCAGCCCCTGTGCCAAGACCTGCAGGAGGCGCGGGGCGTCCCTGCCTGGAAGCCAAGTGCACGGTCCGCTTGGAAGCGGGCCTCCTTGGGAAGAGTCGAGGGAGCCAAGCCGCGTGCAGCTGCAATCCCTGCTTGGGCCGAGCCGAGTGTGCCTCCAGGACGGCAGAGCTCCAGCTCTGCTCAGAGGCCGGATCTAGTCAAGTGCCTTGCGCGAGGCTGCTCTGCCCTGGGCGAGACTTGCCCAGGCTTGCCTCGCTGCTAGGCTTGCTGCCCGGGAAGGAGCAGGCTGTGCGATGCTGGGAGAGGCCCCTGGCGCCTTCCTGGCCTCAGCTCCACTCCTGCCTTGCCTTTGCATCTAGGCCCCGGGCGTCCTTGGGGAAGGCTTAGGAGCCGGTGGCTTGCACACTGCCAAGCCCTCCAGCAGTGAGGCCTCTCGTCGAGGGGAGGGCAGGGGAGGGCAAGTGCAGGGCTCCTCCAGCGGGTGCCTGGCCGCCCAGACTCAGCGCCGCACGGCGAGCACAAGGCTCCCAGGTCCCCTGGCTGTGGTCTGCAGCCCCACACTCCCGGAGGCTGACTCCGTGGGCGCCCAGAAGGTGCCTGACAGACGTCATGTCCCTAGCGCTCTGCTCCCCAGCAGAGACGTGTGCAGGTGGTGGGGCCTGCCCCTGCGTGTCTGGGCTCCCGCCGGCAGCCCCAGCTCCAGGGAAGCAGCCCCTGAGCCAAGACCTGTAGGGGGCGCGGGGCGCCCCCGCCTGGAAGCCTAGTGCACAGCAGGCGGGAAGCGAGCCTCCTCGGGAGAAGAGGAGGCAGCCCAGCTGCGTGCGTCTGCACTCACTCCTTGGGCGGAGCCCAGTGAGCCTCCAGTACGGCAGAGCTCCAGCTCTGCTCAGAGGCCCGATCTGGCAGAGTTGCTGGCGTGAGGCTGCTCTGCCCTGGGCGAGCCTTGCCCAGACTTGCCTCGCTGCTAGGCTTCCTGCCCGGGAAGGAGCAGGCTGCGCCAGACAGGCAGACGCTCCTGGCGCCTTCCTGGCCTCAGCTCCACTCCTGCCTTGCCTTTGCACCTAGTCCCCAGGCGTCCTTGCGGAGGGCTTAGGGGCCGGTGGGGTGCACGCTGCCAAGCCCTCCAGCCGTGAGAGCTCTGTCATAGGGAAGGGAATGGCAAGTGCAGGGCTCCTCCAGCGGTCGCCTGGCCGCCCAGACTCAGCACAGCACGGAGAGCACCAGGCTTCCCCAGGGCCCCCGGCTGTGGTCTGCAGCCCCACACACCCGGAGGCTGACTCCGTGAGCGCCCAGAAGGTGCCTGACAGACGTCATTTCCCTAGTGCTCTCCCCACCAGCAGAGACGTGGGCAGGTGGTTGGGGCCTGCCCCTGCGTGTCTGGGCTGCCGCCCACAGCCTCCGCTCAGGGGAAGCAGCCCCTGTGCCAAGACCTGCAGGAGGCGCGGGGCGTCCCTGCCTGGAAGCCAAGTGCACGGTCCGCTTGGAAGCGGGCCTCCTTGGGAAGAGTCGAGGGAGCCAAGCCGCGTGCAGCTGCAATCCCTGCTTGGGCCGAGCCGAGTGTGCCTCCAGGACGGCAGAGCTCCAGCTCTGCTCAGAGGCCGGATCTAGTCAAGTGCCTTGCGCGAGGCTGCTCTGCCCTGGGCGAGACTTGCCCAGGCTTGCCTCGCTGCTAGGCTTGCTGCCCGGGAAGGAGCAGGCTGTGCGATGCTGGGAGAGGCCCCTGGCGCCTTCCTGGCCTCAGCTCCACTCCTGCCTTGCCTTTGCATCTAGGCCCCGGGCGTCCTTGGGGAAGGCTTAGGAGCCGGTGGCTTGCACACTGCCAAGCCCTCCAGCAGTGAGGCCTCTCGTCGAGGGGAGGGGAGGGGAGGGCAAGTGCAGGGCTCCTCCAGCGGGTGCCTGGCCGCCCAGACTCAGCGCCGCACGGCGAGCACAAGGCTCCCAGGTCCCCTGGCTGTGGTCTGCAGCCCCACACTCCCGGAGGCTGACTCCGTGGGCGCCCAGAAGGTGCCTGACAGACGTCATGTCCCTAGCGCTCTGCTCCCCAGCAGAGACGTGTGCAGGTGGTGGGGCCTGCCCCTGCGTGTCTGGGCTCCCGCCGGCAGCCCCAGCTCCAGGGAAGCAGCCCCTGAGCCAAGACCTGTAGGGGGCGCGGGGCGCCCCCGCCTGGAAGCCTAGTGCACAGCAGGCGGGAAGCGAGCCTCCTCGGGAGAAGAGGAGGCAGCCCAGCTGCGTGCGTCTGCACTCACTCCTTGGGCGGAGCCCAGTGAGCCTCCAGTACGGCAGAGCTCCAGCTCTGCTCAGAGGCCCGATCTGGCAGAGTTGCTGGCGTGAGGCTGCTCTGCCCTGGGCGAGCCTTGCCCAGACTTGCCTCGCTGCTAGGCTTCCTGCCCGGGAAGGAGCAGGCTGCGCCAGACAGGCAGACGCTCCTGGCGCCTTCCTGGCCTCAGCTCCACTCCTGCCTTGCCTTTGCACCTAGTCCCCAGGCGTCCTTGCGGAGGGCTTAGGGGCCGGTGGGGTGCACGCTGCCAAGCCCTCCAGCCGTGAGAGCTCTGTCATAGGGAAGGGAATGGCAAGTGCAGGGCTCCTCCAGCGGTCGCCTGGCCGCCCAGACTCAGCACAGCACGGAGAGCACCAGGCTTCCCCAGGGCCCCCGGCTGTGGTCTGCAGCCCCACACACCCGGAGGCTGACTCCGTGAGCGCCCAGAAGGTGCCTGACAGACGTCATTTCCCTAGTGCTCTCCCCACCAGCAGAGACGTGGGCAGGTGGTTGGGGCCTGCCCCTGCGTGTCTGGGCTGCCGCCCACAGCCTCCGCTCAGGGGAAGCAGCCCCTGTGCCAAGACCTGCAGGAGGCGCGGGGCGTCCCTGCCTGGAAGCCAAGTGCACGGTCCGCTTGGAAGCGGGCCTCCTTGGGAAGAGTCGAGGGAGCCAAGCCGCGTGCAGCTGCAATCCCTGCTTGGGCCGAGCCGAGTGTGCCTCCAGGACGGCAGAGCTCCAGCTCTGCTCAGAGGCCGGATCTAGTCAAGTGCCTTGCGCGAGGCTGCTCTGCCCTGGGCGAGACTTGCCCAGGCTTGCCTCGCTGCTAGGCTTGCTGCCCGGGAAGGAGCAGGCTGTGCGATGCTGGGAGAGGCCCCTGGCGCCTTCCTGGCCTCAGCTCCACTCCTGCCTTGCCTTTGCATCTAGGCCCCGGGCGTCCTTGGGGAAGGCTTAGGAGCCGGTGGCTTGCACACTGCCAAGCCCTCCAGCAGTGAGGCCTCTCGTCGAGGGGAGGGCAGGGGAGGGCAAGTGCAGGGCTCCTCCAGCGGGTGCCTGGCCGCCCAGACTCAGCGCCGCACGGCGAGCACAAGGCTCCCAGGTCCCCTGGCTGTGGTCTGCAGCCCCACACTCCCGGAGGCTGACTCCGTGGGCGCCCAGAAGGTGCCTGACAGACGTCATGTCCCTAGCGCTCTGCTCCCCAGCAGAGACGTGTGCAGGTGGTGGGGCCTGCCCCTGCGTGTCTGGGCTCCCGCCGGCAGCCCCAGCTCCAGGGAAGCAGCCCCTGAGCCAAGACCTGTAGGGGGCGCGGGGCGCCCCCGCCTGGAAGCCTAGTGCACAGCAGGCGGGAAGCGAGCCTCCTCGGGAGAAGAGGAGGCAGCCCAGCTGCGTGCGTCTGCACTCACTCCTTGGGCGGAGCCCAGTGAGCCTCCAGTACGGCAGAGCTCCAGCTCTGCTCAGAGGCCCGATCTGGCAGAGTTGCTGGCGTGAGGCTGCTCTGCCCTGGGCGAGCCTTGCCCAGACTTGCCTCGCTGCTAGGCTTCCTGCCCGGGAAGGAGCAGGCTGCGCCAGACAGGCAGACGCTCCTGGCGCCTTCCTGGCCTCAGCTCCACTCCTGCCTTGCCTTTGCACCTAGTCCCCAGGCGTCCTTGCGGAGGGCTTAGGGGCCGGTGGGGTGCACGCTGCCAAGCCCTCCAGCCGTGAGAGCTCTGTCATAGGGAAGGGAATGGCAAGTGCAGGGCTCCTCCAGCGGTCGCCTGGCCGCCCAGACTCAGCACAGCACGGAGAGCACCAGGCTTCCCCAGGGCCCCCGGCTGTGGTCTGCAGCCCCACACACCCGGAGGCTGACTCCGTGAGCGCCCAGAAGGTGCCTGACAGACGTCATTTCCCTAGTGCTCTCCCCACCAGCAGAGACGTGGGCAGGTGGTTGGGGCCTGCCCCTGCGTGTCTGGGCTGCCGCCCACAGCCTCCGCTCAGGGGAAGCAGCCCCTGTGCCAAGACCTGCAGGAGGCGCGGGGCGTCCCTGCCTGGAAGCCAAGTGCACGGTCCGCTTGGAAGCGGGCCTCCTTGGGAAGAGTCGAGGGAGCCAAGCCGCGTGCAGCTGCAATCCCTGCTTGGGCCGAGCCGAGTGTGCCTCCAGGACGGCAGAGCTCCAGCTCTGCTCAGAGGCCGGATCTAGTCAAGTGCCTTGCGCGAGGCTGCTCTGCCCTGGGCGAGACTTGCCCAGGCTTGCCTCGCTGCTAGGCTTGCTGCCCGGGAAGGAGCAGGCTGTGCGATGCTGGGAGAGGCCCCTGGCGCCTTCCTGGCCTCAGCTCCACTCCTGCCTTGCCTTTGCATCTAGGCCCCGGGCGTCCTTGGGGAAGGCTTAGGAGCCGGTGGCTTGCACACTGCCAAGCCCTCCAGCAGTGAGGCCTCTCGTCGAGGGGAGGGGAGGGGAGGGCAAGTGCAGGGCTCCTCCAGCGGGTGCCTGGCCGCCCAGACTCAGCGCCGCACGGCGAGCACAAGGCTCCCAGGTCCCCTGGCTGTGGTCTGCAGCCCCACACTCCCGGAGGCTGACTCCGTGGGCGCCCAGAAGGTGCCTGACAGACGTCATGTCCCTAGCGCTCTGCTCCCCAGCAGAGACGTGTGCAGGTGGTGGGGCCTGCCCCTGCGTGTCTGGGCTCCCGCCGGCAGCCCCAGCTCCAGGGAAGCAGCCCCTGAGCCAAGACCTGTAGGGGGCGCGGGGCGCCCCCGCCTGGAAGCCTAGTGCACAGCAGGCGGGAAGCGAGCCTCCTCG